>NW_016911141.1:577893-666451 GCF_001483705.2 Eufriesea mexicana
TTTTTTTTATGTGTACTATATATATATAGTATATATCTATATATCTTTTTATGTGTATTATATATGTAATGCAGGCTCCAAGTTTAAGATATTTGCTACTTGTTGTTCATTTGTTGAGTTCCTTTTGAACTTCAGGAGTGGGCAGTATCTGTTGCAGTAATATGTAAATTGATGTAATTGTGTAATTGATGATTTTGATCGTATAATTGATAATAATATATAAATCAAACCAAATTAAAACTTTGAATTAATTATCTTCGTATTTATAATCTCTTATTTCTGTTACTTTTATAACCTTCTCAAAAAATATTATTTGCTGACCATATTTCAGTTTGAGGTTATTAAATGTAGCATCCATATTGCCAAATATTATTTCACTCGTAGAATGTAAAATCTTCAACTTCGTTGATAGATATGTTAATTGATCTTGATAAATCCCGCTGACAAAAATGATGCAACCAACCTATAACCACACGTGCTATCCGGCATCGAGCGCGATTCACGCGACGACAGCGCGATCTGGCGTCGGTAAGTTTCCGGTTGAAAAATGGAAATCCCTAGGAGGCCTCCGCGGTAGAAACTAACGAAACGTTGGCGCGAGTAATTGAGAATACAAACGTACTTCGCCAGTCGTGATGTTCGTGAGCAAAATTGGCCGTTTTGAAATATGGATTGGAAACACGCGAGACAATCATATGGGCTGGTGCGTAGTGGATCTTTGAGCGGTATAAATCTGCGGCTGGCAGCCATGACAAACGCCCTGGATCATAACACTTGCTGGCTGCTATCCTTCAAGCAAGACGTTAGATTTAGTAACACGACCAATGTGTGCCACTTTTATATCATCGACACTCAGAACTACTGTCTCTATTCATTTCTTAGTGCACCTATCTTCGATGTCTATTCGAACCTTGGCAAAGTTTGAGACGAAAGTTGAAATCGAATGGTGATGTCAGAGGATAGTGTCAAAATTATTTAATTCAAATCAGCACACGTTATAGGAAGTGCAAGTATATAATAACCCTACAATGTATGCTAATATACTACTAATATTAATATACTACTATAGTATATACTATAATACTATACTATAATAATACTATAATACTATAGTATATACTATAATACTATACTATGATAATACTATAATACTATAATACTATGTAAATACATTATACTATAATACTAATGTAAATACATTATGTAATATTTATGTTTGACTAAAAACACTGTAATAACCCTACAATGTATGCTAATATACTACTAATATTAATATACTACTATAGTATATACTATAATACTATACTATAATAATACTATAATACTATAGTATATACTATAATACTATACTATGATAATACTATAATACTATAATACTATGCTATACTATAATACTATAATATATTACTATATGCTACTAATATTCTCATCTATAACAGAAAAGACAGATACACGCAGTGAGACAAACGTACAATTTGTTTGGCATTTATGCCAAAGCATAGGTTAGGTTTGGCATGGTTTGACCCTAGATTGGCATCGATGAGTTTTCGCAGTATTAAGGAACATGTTTCATCCATATCAAAAATTTACAAGTTAATGACTAATTAAAGGGAGTATTAAAGTACAATACTGTCCCAGTTTTGAGAGCATTCGTATATTCATTATTGAATTGAGTATTAATTATAAAAATATTCTGTATTCATAATTCGAGTGTCTTAAATCATAATTATACATTGTACTCCATACATCTATAGTACTTATAGGATCGTCACTGATTTGGCATACTAATCACGACATCTTACAAAAATATGTTCAAATATAACGTATGCATGTGGATGTATGCTTGTGTGTGTTTATGTCTAGAATAAGTTACCGATTGTCTAACGTGTTCGCAGTCATCGTATAGCAGTCATCGTGTAATAGTCGTCATTATAAGAGCAATTATAAAATTTACAAGTATAATAAGCAAATTACATTGCTTATCACTGCAACACTTCATCCTCACTGATACTAAAGATCCAACAGTATTTAAGTACATTTTACTATTTAACTACTTGTAGTATCTATGACTACTTGTACTAATTTATGGCACTTTATAGGATTTACCTATCTATCTTACTCAGGATACCCCATAGTATAAAACTATCTATAGTATCTATGGTACCTTATAGTATTTGACTGTCTATAGTACCCCTAACCTATAATAACTGTGGCACCAACATAGGAACAAAATAATACCTAACACATGCCAATAAGTTTAAGTAAAGAATTATCGTTTGAAAAATTTCCACCACCACTGCGATTCCCAGGTATATTTTACCAAGGACAGATTTTCTCAATACTGCATAGAATTTAGCAACGGAACTTCCACTTTCGAGCGGCGTTGAATAGCCGTACTTTGACTTGATGAAATTACCCGCAGGCTGCGGCACAAATGTTACGTTCGGATTTGAACAAAATGGGAACGTATTTCGAGAACAATACACGCTGGCCCGCCGCTATGAAACAGAAATTACAATGAAATTAATCTTCGTTGCCGAATGTCTGCAATAACTGCGTTACTGCCTCGCCAGAATGCCTCAACTTTCTGTCATGCTTTCAATTTCACTTCTGCCAGCGACATCGTGTTTAGCGTAATGCCCCGGTAATACCGCGAAAATAATTTCCAACGCGTGTTTTCGTCGCCAAGTGTTTACAAAGTTCGTCGATTAATCGGCCCGTGGGTCAAGCGCTGCACCGCCTTTGAGCAGAATGCTTGGCCCGCTGTTCGGATAAATTAGGAAGCCTGGCCGATGGAACTCGGCGTAATTAAATAGTTGCTGGCCTAAAATTCAATTTTCCCGCCACATCGGCTATGTCAATCGCACCTGCAGACCTGTCGGAATCGCCGAAATTGAAGCACCACCAGCCGACACCACTGGTCTCGCGTAAGTAGTACTTTGCAGTCTGGACGAATGTGCCTGCCGCTGTGTTGCTCACTGGTCGCCATTGGATATCGACTACGCCGAATTTGCGTCTCTGTTTCGAGTCTGCGTAACTACGAGTTTCGAGATCGTTCCAGACTAGTCCAGCACTACTGTGTCGTATAGAAACGATCAGCTAATTTCATATCTGCATTGAATGAGCTGTAGATGGTAATTGGGACAATGGCGTTCAGAGGGACCTATTGCGCGCTCGGGAAAAGAAGGCACAGCGTGTTTACATTCTCACGACTGATTAACTCCGCTGATTCTCCCTTGATCACGGAAAACGGTGACCGATGATCTTTGTCATCATCCTCGGCCAATAGCGGTCACTGCTTGTGACGATGGGAGTGTCAATGGAGCTAATCAGCCGTGAGGACGCAAACACGCTGTGCCTCCTTTCCTCGGACGCACTATACGTTTTCAGAGGAATTATAGAGAGACTTATATGAATTATTTGCTTTCGAAATGTTTTAAATTACTTTTAGAAAAATATAGGTTATGTGATGGTAGGTTCTGTCACTGCACAGATTGATTAACTCCATAAAACGAAAAGCAGAGAAATGCAATGAAATAATGTATACTGTTTTTTAAAATTCCCTTTATAATTTAAATCGGAATAAATATCGTAGAAAGCATAAATACAAATGTAACTTTCATCTAACGGTATATAAAATTTATAAGGAAAAATAGCCGAAAGGTAATCGTTAGTAATGTTACCATTTTTATGTTACTGGAAGAGGTAATCGATTTGGCAAGTGAAAAAGTAATAAATTTAAATTTTACTAAATTTTACTTAAATTCTGATAAGATGACACTAACAAATTCACCGTTATCATTCATGGCTTGCTAGTGCATTCGAGTTGCATTATTGCAACGATTTACATTAGAGTGCGGAGTTAATCAAAGTGACCTGCGGAATAAATTATTTATTATTCAGTGGCCAACAAATTTTTGTCGTTTAACGGTGCTAATCTTAATTATCAGGGAAAGTTATTATAAATTAAAATGTTATGACTATACCAAGTGCTTTGACAATAAATCATTTTTATATTTACGGCACTGCTTATTCTGTTGCCTACCCAACATTCCTGCATATGTGTATGGGGTGCTTTAGGATAAGCGGGGTTGAATTTGGTAGAGGGTTGTTCGGGAAGAAAAAATAGGTCGAAAGTGTGGAACAATATTTCTTCGTTTGAGGCTTTGTTTTGCTGGAAATCGGACTTAAATGTTCGGGGGTGCACGTGCGTTCAACTTCTGTACGTGTTCGGTACAGCCGTCGACAAAGGCACCAAATTTTCTTCCACATTTTCAACTTATTTCCGCATGCGGAATAACCTTTTTCCTAGAGCCCTTTCCCTAGCCCTTGCACAGTTGGGAGTTAGCCAAGTACACGTGCTTCCCACAAATTTTCAAACTCGATTTCCTCGAGAACGAGACCTCAAGCGAAAAATCTTCATTCTTCTTTTTCGACTCATTTTCGCGTGTACAATAATCTCGTATACGTTTTAAGCCACTTTGTGTAAATTAGAATCTCATTTCTACATTTTTCCTAGGAAAAATTCCTCTCTGCAGAAAACTTCAGGTAATACCTCGTCCAAACAACATGTGAGTTGTTTATATCTAAAATGGAGTAATTCCAGAGAACGAGAGGCAGGAATTCGTTGGAAATATAGAAAACTAAGCATCACTTTCTCGCTAAAATTTTGAAAAATTTAACAAATGTTAAATTAATTATCATATTTTGATCTGTGATTGACTTATATGTAACTTACTATGTATCTTCACGGGTTCAAATTTTACACAGAGTGTATATTTCAATTATTTTATTCCAGCAAGTAGTTTTTCTGTACCAAAATTCATTATTTGATGTATTAAGAAAAGAGAATTTTAAGTTCTTTGAAATCTGGAGTTAAATTAAATCATAAAGAAGTTATGATAACGTAAACCAGGTAACTGACCATAATTGGGAATAGTCCAAGGTTATAAAAGAGGGGATATTCTTTCGATGCGGGCCAATGTTCGATTTTGAACGTGCGAGGATCCCATAATGGCTGACACTGTTCTGCAGATTTTGAGCAGATAGGTTTAACGACCTTTTCAAGCGACAAAGTAAGTCTAAAGAAGGCTTTAAGTTGGCACCGCACTGCTACCACTGCAATCATGCGGTTCTTTCATTTGATCGTAACACCGTTTATGGTCAACCACCTTCATCAACCACCTTCAAGGACTAACGAAGTGTTTTATGCTCCTTTCGAGTCTCGAGCCAGTGCTTAATCGCGTTAATGTCGATTCGAGAACGATCATGCAGGAGTGTTTATGACGAATCGGAAAGCTTCCATTTTGTTACTGGGTGTGTCGATAAAATTCTGAATTATCATTGCTAGGATCTAGGATCTACGATCTAGGATCTACGACGAGTTTCCTGTGAGAGAAATAATTTTCTTTGAAAAATTTTTCTTTTCCTCCTCATTTTCATATTATTATACCTTATTCGTTAGTAGAAAATTTTTGACAATTTTAAGTGTGCATTTATTATGATTACACTGTCCAACAAATTTTAATTTCTTCTCTGATCTGTATATTTTCAAATTATAATATTGAATTTATTTATAACTAATTTTCGTGAAATTATGGAGTTTAATTTTGTAAGTGAGGGTAGCATATGCGAGTGGAGTATGGTCAGTTATTTGTGTATGCATAACTGATGACACTACGGTTAGCCATTTTTTGAACCATTGACAGCTCGTTCGCGAGACAGAGTAACAAGGTTGTAAACACGTAACCTGAATCGCTTATGACTATCGGTCATAAATCTAGCTGGACGTGGATTCCGGTGTTTGAGATATTGCTGGAAAAATATCAGGTGTAAGAGGAAGTGCAGTGGGTCGTCAAGCAAGGAACTGGGAAAACAAATTTTCCCTGCAAATATTTGGTGTTAAATAATTTTACAGAGGTTTATGTAGAAATAAAATGGCCGATTTTAAATACCTCGTGTCTATAATTATAGCACGGAAAGGAAAATATAAAAAGAAAGTTAATGTTTATATTTAGAATCACAGTTATGTTACACTAACCATTACCATTTCTATATAATATTAATATTTACCTGCAGATCGCATATCGTTAGATTGAATATTATACGAATTATGCAAATGTTTAGAGTTAAATAATTTTACAGAGATTTATGTATAAATAAAATGGCCGATTTTAAATACCTCGTGTTTATAATTATTGTGAAAGAAAATGTAAAAGGAAAATCAACGTTTATATTTAGAATCACAGTTATGTTACACTAACCATTACCATTTCTATATAATATTAATATTTACCTGCAGATCGCAGATCGTTGGATTGAATATTATACGAATTATGCAAATGTTTAGAGCTAAATAATTTTACAGAGATTTATGTATAAATAAAATGGCCGATTTTAAATACCTCGTGACTATAATTATTGCACGAAAAGGAAAATATAAAAAGAAAATTAACGTTTATATTTAGGATCATATACCTATTTATCTCCAGTATGTTATACTAACCATTGCCATTTCTGTGTATTATTAATATTTACCTGCAGATGGCAAATCGTTAGTTCCACTGTTAAACATAAACAAACTCCAATCTGAGCCGTCTCCCTGTCAACCAATCAGAAGCAAGCCAACTGTCATGGCTACCACGGATTCACGAGCCGACCAGTATAACCCCCATATTTGTCCTTCCTCCATTTAGTTTAAACCGTCAACAGTCGGCTTTGAATTCACGGATATCTTTCGCAAGTTTTCTACGTATCGTTATTCGCGAGGTGGACTGCGTGGCAGCACCGTCGATCAATCGAGAACGCCGTTCTCGCGATCATTAACTCTCGCTACGCGTTGTCGAGTGGCGAGCGGGCGGCGGCATTCGTTTTGGAAATTTTCAACGGTTCACGAGAGCTTGTTATTAAAATACGTCCGACCGAATGCCGGCCAGCGTTTTACGTGGCGATAGGAAAACGCGATTAGTTTCGCGCAAGAACTTCCCTTCGCTTCGCTAGCGACCACGCTCGTCGTCCAATTTTAATTAACGCTCCCCAGGCCACTCGATTTCGAAAAGCGCCGAAAAAACTGGAATTTCTGCGATCGAAGTTGGTCGCCACGATTTCGTGACGGATGAAACGTTTGCCGCTCGTTCTGCTGCTCGGGGGATTATTACATGGAATTGTCATTCGCGGACATGTCGCGAATAGCTGAATTTAAACCGTGGGATTTTTTTTAACGCTGCTGAGAGTATAAGATGTGGAATTGTTAACGTGGACTTAACTTTCTGAAAGTATTTTCTAGAGGTACTATTCTTCTCTAAGTAAGGGATTATTATCAAAGTATTTTTTCCAAAATATTTTCTATAGATACTATTTTTCTGTAAGTACATGATTATTATCGCAGTATTTTTCCAAAAGTATTTTCTGTAGGTACAATTTTTCTCTAAGTTGAGGATTATTATTATAGTACTTTGCTGGAAGTATTTTCTATAGATATTACTTTTCTATAAGTAGGGGATTATTATCGTAATATTTTTCTGGAAATATTTTCTATAGGTACTATTTTCCTGTAAGTAGAGAATTATTATCGTAGTATTTTTCTGGAAGTATTTTCTGTAGGTATTATTTTTCTATAAGTGGGGGATTATTAACGTAGTACTTTTCTGGAAATATTTTCTATAAATATTATTTTTTTATAAATAGGGGATTATTATCCAAATATTTTTCTAAAAGTACTTTCTATGGGTATTATTTTTCTTTAGGTAGGGAATTATTGCCGTAGTATTTTTCTGAGTATTTTCTGTAAGTATGGAATTATTATCATGGTATTTTTCTGTGAGTATTTTCTATAAGTATGAAATTACCGTCATGGCATTTTTCTATAAGTATTTTCTATTAGTATTATTTCTCTATTGATATGGAATTATTACATTAGTATTTTTATACATATTTTCCATACGTAATATTTTTTCGTTAGTATGGAATTATTACAGTGGTACTTTTGGGGGGATATTTTCTATAAGTAAGAGGTTGCTGCCATGGTATTTTTCTGTAAGTATTATCCATAACTACGGGATTACTATCACGACAATTTTCTATAATATATGTATATAGGGTGGAGCACGTAATATGACCACCTCAGTTATTTCCAATTATTTAATTATTGAAGTAATAGAAAATTTTTTCTCGTAAACTATAGAACATCGAACATCTTTTAAGATAAACATTTGGTATTCATTGAGTTAACTATATTGTTAAAAACGGAGGAATTAAATTCGAAATTAGGTGGTCCACTGTGTACATTATACAAGTGTTAAATGAATATTTAATCAGCTTTTACTTGTTAAAAGTATTATATATTTTGTTTTCGAATACCGAGAAATATTATTTGAACTCCTGTAGCAAATATAATTGCAAATTGAAGTAGTTGTAAATTTGGCGAATGCGAAATTGCATGCTGTTTCAGATATACTAGTTTTCTGCAAATTTGCATACGATTCAGGGATTGCTACCTATTTGATCACGGTCCTTTCAAGCACGTGTTCCACTAAAGGCGAATTCAACGCTGAAACGTCATTAGAATTTATGAAAACTTGGTCAGGCGTTCTCACGGTCTTCGAAGCCTGAGTTGAATCTAAGTTGGCTTGTAACGAATAAAAGACGCCGTTCGATTTTCAAAGGATCGCCTGAGCTGAATTTAAGTGAGCCTGTAATGAAAAAAGGTCGCTCATGTTGATCGATAACGAAAAGGTGCTAGCTGTTTTCACTTGAACATTCAATTTTATTACAAAATTCAATTTTTCTTCAGACTGATATCTAGTTCAACAAACTGACACCTAAAAATACTCACGTGCCTCTAAAAGTACATAAAAGCATCCAAAATTACCTCTAGACACTCAAATATACCTAAAGGTACCTATATAAAAATATATAAAAGCATTTAGGAACATTTCATGGAATTCAATGATACCTAAGTTAGCCATATAGTGTCCAAATGTACCCAGATACATTTAAAGCCATCAAAAAGATGTTCAACAATATCCAAAGAATCTCACAAACTTCTATATGGCACTCAAAGACACCCACAGATATCAGAACTACCTAAAGACGTCTATCTAAAGTCGTCAAAGGGAATTTAAAGATACTTAAAAGTTCTCTGAACCATCTAGAAGGAACCTAAAGCTACACAAAAGACACCCAGAGATAACAAAAGACACCAGAAGCACCTGCAGATATCCACGGATACTCAGAGGCATATAAAGACACCCGAAGATTCTAAAAGGTGGTACCCAAAGACGTCAAAAAGCACCAGAAGTACCTAAAGACATCTAAAGACGTGAAAAGTTATTTAAAGTCACTCACAACTTCTCAAAAGCATCTACAAAGAGCACAAAGCACTCAAAAGGTAACCAGAGACATCAAAAGACATCAGAAGCACCTAGAGACATCCAAAGATACCAAAAGACATATATAGAGACCCAAAGCTACTGAAAGACACCCAAAGGTACATAAAGACACCTAGAGCTACTAAAAGCTACCCAAAGCATCCAAAAACGCCAGAAGTAGCTAAAGACATCTAAAGACGTGAAAAAGTATTTAAGAACACTTCAAAGTTCTCAAAAGCATATAGAAAGAACACAAGGACACTCAAAAGGCACCCAGAGACATCAAAAGATACCAAAAACACCTAGAGACTTCCAAAGATACCAAAAGACATATATAGAGACCCAGAGCTACTGAAACACACCCAAAGGTACTCAAAGATACGTAGACACCTAAAGCTACTAAAAGGCATCCAAAGCAGTATAACAAACTATCCTCCATACAATATAATCCCACCTGCTTCACGTCTCTTATCAGAACACTTCAAACTCAAATACTTCGCAAGATTCCTGCCCAAACTATTTTCCATCAAAATTGTTCCTCGCGCTCTCCAAAAATAACTCCACCACCCTACTCTAGCATCTACTAAAAAGACAGACACGCGTTCGAAACACGAAACTCTGCACGATAGCGAAGAGAAATGAAACGAAATCCACAGTTTGTCCACAGCGCTGCGAGCAGAATGTTCAGTTTAATATTACCAATTTCCAGCGGGAAAATCTTCGAACGGACAGCGGCACGTGGCGTGCAACGGCACAGGATAATAGCGGCTTTAGCCATTCAGCAGGGGAGCTGGAATTTGACAGGGGAATTTATGAACGTTCCAAGGAACTTTCGGAAGTTGCATTCGAGTAGCAGCGTTTCGTTTTTCTGGCAGACAGTGAGCGAGGGTATATAAGCAACCGGGTATTTTCCCATCGCCAGGTGAACGCGAGCATTCCTTTTTTACTTAAACCGTCCACGTAATAACCTGGGCAATATCGAGTAATATCGGGTTGCTTGTTTTGCCGCCTGGATCCAGCCTTCCTTCCGCGCGAACGCCATTTTAAAAGCCCCCACGGTCTCGTTCGGGCTCAGCAGGTGAATTTCTTACGGTGTGCTTCAGCAAGATTCACGCCGAACACATGCACCGTTATTGGCAAATTTTATTAGACCCCAGACTTCCTTGGATCCTAGTTGTGAGATAGTGCCTAGCCTCTAACCTAGCCTAGGAGAGAATGAGACTCGTTTCACGGCTAACCGATGTTTACCATTCTTTGTCAGTGTGCATGTAGGGATACTGTTTGATTGACAAATGCAAAGAATAAGAGATATTATTTTATTGTAAAATATATATTTATGTGGGATCCTGTTTGGGTAGATTGACTTAAGATAGTAGTGTTAGCTTCTTAATAGAATAAAATAAGCTTGAAAATGGAATGACGGTGGCTGGCTATGAAATATGAGAGATTCACTATGGGCACACTCTTCTGATCTTTCTTAAAACTGACTCTTAGGATTGACTTTCATAAACTATAACTGATAGACTGTCTTTCCAAAGTGTCCATGCACACTCTTAGACTTTGGCACACACTTAGACTGTCTTAGAACCGGTCTTAGAACCTGTTTTAGAACCTGTGTTAGACTGACTTATCCACGCTATGGGCACACTCTTCTGATCTTTTTTAAAACTGACTCACACGACTGACTTTCGTAAACTGCTACTGATAGACTGTCTTTCCAAAGTGTCCATGCACACTCTTAGACTTTGGCACACACTTAGACTGAAATTGTCTTACGTTAACTGGCCCGCGCTATAGGCACACTCTTCTGATCTTTCTTAAAACTGACTCACACGACTGACTTTCGTAAACTCTAACTGATAGACTGTCTTTCCAATCTGTCCATGCATACTTTTAGACTTTGGCACACACTTAGACTGAAACTGTCTTAGACTGACTCGTCCGCGTTATAGGCACAGTCTTCTGATCTTTCTTAAAACTGACTTTCATAAACTCTAATTGATAGACTGTCTTTCCAAAGTGTCCATGCACACTCTTAGACTTTGGCACGCACTTAGACTGAACCTGTCTCAGATTAACTGGCCCCCGCTATAGGCACACTCTTCTGATCTTTCTTAAAACTGACTCTTAGGATTAACTTTCATAAACTATAACTGATAGACTGTCTTTCCAAAGTGTCCATGCACACTCTTAGACTTTGGCACACACTTAGACTGTCTTAGAACCGGTCTTAGAACCTGTCTTAGAACCTGTGTTAGACTGACTTATCCACGCTATGGGCACACTCCTCTGATCTTTTTTAAAACTGACTCACACGACTTACTTTCGTAAACTGTTACTGATAGACTGTCTTTCCAAAGTGTCCATGCACACTCTTAGACTTTGGCACACACTTAGACTGAAATTGTCTTACGTTAACTGGCCCGCGCTATAGGCACACTCTTCTGATCTTTCTTAAAACTGACTCACACGACTGACTTTCGTAAACTCTAACTGATAGACTGTCTTTCCAAACTGTCCATGCATACTTTTAGACTTTGGCACGCACTTAGACTGAACCTGTCTCAGATTAACTGGCCCCCGCTATAGGCACACTCTTCTGATCTTTCTTAAAACTGACTCTTACGACTGACTTTGTAAACTCTAACTGATAGACTGTCTTTTCAAACTGTCCTTGTACACTCTTAGACTTTGGTCCATGCACTTTTCAGTCCATGCACACACTTCCCTTGCACTTCCTCTCAAACCCTAGCATCCTACACGTATCGTACGTACTGTAATATAATCCTCGTGTTGCAGACTTTTGTTGGATCTACATCGATGTCGCTGACTATTAATTGCTGACCAAGCTATCAGACACTTTGTGAGATCACATATTTCGAGGTTAAGAGTGCAATGATGACCGTGGAACTAAGGAAATGATCTTGGCTTTCGTGAAAGTTAATTCCATCACGCCACGAACCAACGTTCCAAATATATGTCAACCCCATTATGCTGAAGGAAGATTCCTGCAGTTAGGTCTGCCAAGACCATTGCACAAAGAGTCCTTTGTCTTAGGAAAACCAACCTGTAAATGTTTAATCTAATTTTCGTTTAATCTTTTTAAGCTGAACGAAGTGGTTGAGAGATGAGGGCCCAATTTGCCTTGTATTGTCAGTCTTTCACAGTTGCGAGCTGGAGAGTAACAGGACTGGGTATTCATGAGGGCTAAAGTCTTAGGAGAGAGTGGTCGATGTACCTTGCTTCGCCTTCGGGATGGAAGATGTACTTGCACAGCGAGCAGAGGTGTGATTAATTTAAGCATTGAAAATGGAGAAGATCCAATACCATAATAGATCGTAGAATAATTTGGAGGTGTTGTCCAGGAATGCGAAGACGACTAGTGAGGTGACGGACACATACGCATTCTTGAGAGAGTTACTTTTAGATTCTTGTACAAAGATGAAAGGATGACTCTGTTCACTTCGTCTGGCTCCATCTTTGATGCCATAAGCTGACATACTATTTGCCCAGGTTACGTCAGCACCTTTCTATCTTGCTTTAAATAACACCTCGTGTCAACACCAATACTGTCTCACATGGTGTCCCCGCATTTTGTCCCCTTTCTTAGTTATTAGATCCCATTTAATCTCATCCTGGATGTGACATTTTTAGCCAAGAATGAAAGTTCATCCTCTCGTCTCAGCCATTTACATATTCCTCTGAAGGGCTAAAAATAACCCCAAGAGATGAAGTTTCTATCTTGGTCCATTCTGGTGCATGAAAAACAGCTCGGAATACGTATTAAAGAGGTAGGATTCGAATTCTAGGAAGATCTGGTACGAACTAACGGTAAATCCTATCGGAGCTAATATTCACTCTGTAGACTTAGGCTAGGTTTGAGTCAGCTGTTTCTCGTGAATCCTTCATTACAGGTTTCTTCGTTAAAATTTCAGGACACCGCAATTTCCCTCGTTGCATATGCAACAATCACTGCATCGTAATGCGTTCATGATTAAGTCTCAGGTCGGATTATTGTTTTAAGCCTAACCTTCGAGTTATCTGACGCGATTTTCGAGGTACAGTGCGTTCGAGAAAAGAAGGCACAGCGTGTTAACATGTTCATAGCTAACTGACTTCGCTGATAACTCCGTCATCACAGGCAATGACTGCTATTGGCCGAAGGATGACGAAGATCATCATTAACAGGTCGTAGCTAGACCGAGTGAAATAGGATACGTCAGCATTAACGTGATCTTTCGACTTAAATATTAGCTAGAAGAGTTTTTACCTAGAGAAGAGTAGAAATTCAAAGGTTCTACTATAAAGCTGGCAATACTATTTTCACCAGTAAATAAGAAATTTTCCTAATGTTAGTTTTCTGTTTTTTAATAGCTTCAAAGACTATACCTACGCCTATGCCGCCATATCCCATCTCACTCGCTCTCACAATGATCTGCCAATGATCTTCGTCTCGCCAATCACAAAAGCTCACCACGATATTAGTCGAAAATGTCAATATAATCAAATTATTCAATCAATAACTATAGGAAAATCAAAATGGCTATAGCAATCCAACAGGTTCTGATCCCTTCATTTATGCAACATTTTTAGCTCACCACGATATTAGTCGAAAATGTCAACACCATTAAATTTCGCCAATCGTCAATGCCTGTGATGGAGGGACAAAATGGCGGAGTTAATCAGTCGTAAAGATATAAACACGCTGTGCCTTCTTCTCTCGAACGCACAATACTTCGGTGAAACAGGTTTGCTTCTTCCATTAGGATTGTGTTTCGTCCCGTGTGTACTCGCTATATTATACCATTCGCTCTTTTTCACGACCAATTTCACGAAGATATAAAGCTCCAGAGAAGAGGCTAGGTCCTGCATAGTCATTGATTGCATTCGTTTAAGCTCGCCAGTGTTTTGTTATATTCCATGCACCCGTGCACAGTTCTGCGCGACGTAACTGCGGTAATTAAAACTATTTTTATAGCCGGTGATTCCCTGCATCTGCGATCCCATGTTGAAGGGATAAGGGACACGTTCTTTTAATCGCGAAAACGTCAAATTATTATCGCGTTTAGCAGTCAGACGTTCGAGATTAATAAAGATTACATTTTCAATTACACGCGCGATAAACTGCAACGAATCGTTGCGCGATTATGGAAAAATATATAACAAAATATGGAATAAAATGAAATGGGTACAGGTAAAATTGGATCTCCGTTTAATTCGACCAGGCAGTGATAAAATCTATCGCGCGATACTAACACTCGGCGGAGGCACGATAAGCAGGAACCAATTTTCTACACATGGGATTAAATTTTATCGCGATTCCAAGCACTTTTCGTTTTTCCCTGCTTTCAGTTTTGTTCCGCGGAAATTCCATTTTATTCGCAGAACGTAATAACCGACGCAGGTTTTATAAAGCTTGGTCACATTCTCGTGCGAAACGTATCGCAAAATACCGCTTCACGCACAGCAGCAGAGATGCTGTCTTAATATACCCAAAGAAGATTCTTTATAGTAATTTCGCGAAATTTGGAAAATATTTCGGATATTTTATCAAATCCATTTCAACGAGAGATAAATTATCTCCTTGCAACACATTCGACTAAAAATAATTCATGAGCTGAGTATAGTTATCTTTTACAAGAATTAACAATGCGTTTCGGTGCATTTCATTGACTTATTAAACATTTTATGAAGCATGAAAATATGGAAATGCGCGAATTAAAATTTGCCTTTCATAGGTGGTAAGTGTATATTAAATCTATTGAGGATTTTATACGTGGTAGATGAAAGATTAACACTTTGACTGCCACGTTGGTCATATATGACTGGCCACGGTTTCTCCTGTGAAGCCACGGTGGTCATTGGTGACCAGAGCGCTTGAACTACTTAAACTACATTGAACAACATTGAATGAAAATTGGCAGTTGGTGCATTTTTAATATAACCGTTAATTAGAAGATACTTTGAAGTAAAAAGTGCCCCGTTAAAGAATTAAAAATGTTTATTAGAAGATTAAAAAAATATTAAAACAAATCTCGCATCTAGTGGTGCACTCCCATGGCGTCCTGAGGGAAACATGTGATTTCAACGTGGCAATCAAAGGGTTAGATGGAACACTGACAAGATACTGATTTTTAAAAAGATTCTAAATATTTAATTTTCATGTTAGGTTTGTGGTAATGGGTAACACAGGTTTTATATATATATGTGTTGATATAATAAAGGAGCGATGTCTGTAGGAAAGGGATGAGTGGGACAAGTGTGCATGGGATGTGAATATCTCATGGATTCAGGTTATCGTGATAAACGAGTATGCATGTAATGATTGAGGTGTTGTGTGAATTGTGTATGTCATGTAATGTATGAAAGTAGAAAGAACAAACCAGAGAGATTGGGCATAGGTCAGTTGTAATTGAGTTGCAATAGTGAAAATAGGTGTGAGCATGTGATTACGAGAAATTAATTATATTTATACTTAATATTAGTGTTTAATCATTTTTTGTAATTAAATAAATAATTGTTCCTATTGTCATTGATATTTCATCCACGACTAACAAGTTCATGAGAATTTTTCTGCCTCAAAAACTCAGTTCAGGTATTACTATTTTTAAGAATCATGATTAATTTCCATAGAATTGTAAATATTTAAACAATCTTGCCACAGTATTTGAAATAATAATATTAATTATAGTACTTCCAGTAGACATACATATTTACATTTAAAATAAAATTCCATACAATTCCTCATCTCATAAGAGAAAAATAACTTCCTGAAGATGAAGATGAATGGTAACATACAATCTCATAAATTTAAAACAATTTCATCGTGCAACATTATGAATCAGGATGAATACAAAATTCTCGTGCGAACAATTTCGAACGTTCCTCAGCTAAACAAGTAGACAGGAAGTACACATTAATCTTCAAGAGGCGTCTTCATCCACGACGTGGCGGACAAAAAGATTATCTGATACCTCCATTGAGAACCTCTACAAATTCTCAAAGTGTCAACAAAATGGAAACTTGCAGGTTGCAGGAGTTGCCTCGTTAGTTCAACACCCATCTTCAACAACATCGAACCAAAAATCGATCCTTCATCTTTCCCAAGTGCAACTATCCACTGGACAAACCCAAACAAAGCCTCAGATCACGATCGTTCAGACATAACCTATAAAAGGCCAGACCGCGTCGTGTTCTGTTCGATGTTTCCTCCATTTTGTTTTGATTGGTTAACTCGAATCCCTTCGTCTTCCCTAACCACACCTTCCACAGAATATATATTTATTATGTAAGGCAAGTTACTGTAGGCTGAACATTGGTCGCGACTTGGTGAGGACCGATGGGTAGCCGTGGAAGACATTATACCTGCGAAATAGCAATGGCCGACGAGTGACAATATATAAATAACAACGGTCGGGAGAGCGGAGACGTTACTTGGTAATTATTATTTCTTGTATTATTATTTCGTATATTATTATTTGGTAGAACGTTAGACACAACGTCGGTCCCTAGGGAGCCGAATCCTAGCCGTTTGAGTCCCAAGCAGCGCGATCGCGCTGTTCAGATTTCATGTCAAGAAAACCCAGCACATTTCGAGCGTTCTCAACGGCTGACGATGCGTCACCAATTGTCAAAGTCGAGACGCTATCGCACCACTTCGACAGAATGAATGGTTTAAATAAGGGTGCAAGAGCGCAGACGAGTCAGTCTTTAAGAGCTTTTTAAGCCAGTCTTTTGCAGTCTTTAAGAGCGTGTCAGTGTGTCAATCAGAGAGTATGCAAGAAGTCCAAGTTAGTCTAAGAAAGATCAGAAGAGCGTACCCATAGCGAACCTCTCTGGTGTCATAGCCGTCATTCTATTTATAAGCTTATTTTATTCTATTAAGACGCCAACAATACTATCTTAAATCAATCTACCCAAAATCCAATCTTACATACAGATATGACTTAATCCGCCGAGAGGGCAGCGAGACATGTCTAACCTTCAGAGTTACAGTCGCAATAGAAAATAATAAAATAATAAGATCTTCAGAATTATCGAAAATTAAGATAAGAGTTATGCTATGCACACGACCTCTAGCATGGAAGAGCAAGAAAACGGGATCTAAATCCCGATTTTGAAGCAACGTTGGGATTTCCTTCTAGCCCACAACCTGGTTGCCCGACGGATCAAGCAATTCATCCCTTCGTGACCATTCCCCAACGAACCAGTGTCCCTTTCTAAGCCATAGAAGTCTGCGAGCGATCAGCGACGCGTGGTCGTGCCAGTAATCTAGCAAATACGCGAAATTCCGCCATGGTATCGCTTCATGCCATCTGATGGGGATGGCGTTCGATCCGTCTAGCCTGGTGATCGCTGATATCTCGGTTCATTATAAGTTACATCCGATATCGACGCGTGACCCAGCGTCGAAACGAACGTCGAGGAGGTCAGATTACAGCTAGGCAGAGCCCTGGGGTCGTTATAACGTCACGTTATCCACGTGTTAATGAAATTCGGCCTGTCAAAGCCACCGACTGGCCGCCGCGTAGCCTGACGCGGGAATAAACTGTAGCCAGACCTGGAACGGTTACAGGTGTGCGTTCGTTAACGGCGAATCGTGTCGGTAGATGGTTATGATTGATAGATAATCCCTCTTGCTTTTCTAGCCGGCCGGCTAGCCAGGCCCGCTGCAACGCGTGCTTACACACATGCATCACGAGCGACATCGGGCGAACGTCGATACCGCGACCGATTGTTATTTACGATCATAATCAACGCCATACGACCTCGTGGATTATATTGCATTTTCGAGATAACGCATTCGTTCCGGACATCGCGGAGTCCGGGTCCAGTGTCAAGCGCAGACTGCTGCTTCCACGGATTTAGGATAGCATGACTCGTTTCCTTCGAGGGTTTTAATTTGCTCGGACACGTGACGCGGATTTACGGGGTTTCCTAATAGGCAGAAGGTCGGAGAGTAATCGTTCATTTTTGCCATTTCGGAAGTTAATTTTTTTGTTCTTTTTGGAATATAAATTCAAATTCTTCGGATTATTATTGGTTATTATTACAGGTATTATTATATTATAGGTATTGTGAGCAATTTTCACCACGACCCATTGTCTTCCGGCGGGAGACAGCTCTTCGTTGAAGTTCTAGGAATGCCTCGTCGAGGCCCAAGGACCACAGCCACAGATAGGGATACTAGACACCAAGCTGGAGCGTCTGGACTGGAGCTCAGAGGAAGAGGCTACAGACACGCGAAGACAAGGCGACGGAGAGGGGACAAGACCTATAAAACTGCGAGGGATGCGTTTTTGGGGCACTATCTGACCAGACTACGAAGAGAATAAAGAAGTTACCCAGAAGCAAAGAGCCTGGTTTTACTAAAATCCTTCCTACAGTATTATTATAGGTGTTACGGCCCTAGGACCGCAATATCCCAGGTCAAGTGAAGGACTATTTTATATCCTTATTGCCAGCGCCTCTTGACTTCTATACACTCATTGTCACCTTGAGTAAGCCACCACTTGGGTAAACCGTCACAAGGACCCAAATTATTTATACTTCCACCATCATAGAACGATACATATCCACCCCCCAAATTTTATACCAAATTTTATATTTAAACAACCATCATCACCGAAAGACGCTGAAGCTAGCACACACCCTCAATATTATACCAACTAATCAGCAGACAAAGGAACTTTATAAAACCATCAACAAGGCATTCACAAAAGGATTCTTCCTAAAAACTCCATCACGACCACACCACCATCAACGAGACCCACCAACAACTCAACGCAGGAAACCTTCTACTATAGAACTCTCTGCAGTTAGGGTAGAAAGGTAGGGTAGGGTTCAACAATATGAGGAAACACGAATACTTATGCCACTGTAAGTCGGTAACGTCCTGTGTTTATTTATCGACTAAGGATGTATGCAAGCCTGAGTGTGTGTGTGTGTGAGGATAAGCGTGAACATGCGGTGCGAGCTGTTATGGTTTTAGTTCCCAATAACATCTAATAGAACAAACATCGTGTGTACCGAATATCAAGTTGCGGTTAAATAAGTAAAACCTACCTAAAATCCTATCAAACAATAACCAGGCCTACCTCTATCAAGTTAGAGTAGGCCGCATCCCAGCAACATTGCTGCAGCAGCGTAACGGGCCTTACAACCCCGCGAAACAACCCCTGAGCGAGTTGCAGTGTTCGCAACGCAACAATAGGTATATAATAATATAATATCAATGCCTATAATTTACGTATTTATTGCCCCAATATAGTTGGAGTAAGTAAATTGCACCAATTCGTTGCATTAGTTACTACAAAATCCAAGATTATGCGAATATTATAATTCTGAGTGAAGCGAAACAATGGAAGGTGATTCTTCGTGCAAAAACAAGTGGAAAATGTAGAATGAGAATTTTTGATACGACCCTCCGTTCTCGAGAAAATTGAACACCAAGTTTCGCGAAAACGCGCGATCTTTAATTCATCGAGTGCAGGCGCATCCTCGGAACTTCGAGATCAATTTTCTCGAAAACGACGCGCCTTACGCAAAATTCTCGCTCTACATTTCTTGCTCGCTTTTTCACGTAGAATCTGCCCCCGGCAGCTCGTAATTTTAAAAACGAGAGTAAACCGAAAAGCGTACGCGCGTAGTTGATTTTGGAAAGTAAACGACACGCTGTATTGCCCGATCTTCTCGTAAATATTTTCCTCGTTACTTAAGGTATTTGTAGTTGAAAAATAAGGCGGGACACCAGCCGACCGCTCGGATCTATAGCCTTCAGCCTGGCTGGACTTATTTAGTGACGCTTCATATGTTTCCGCAAGAAACACGACGACGTGAAATATCGCGGCGGTGTCGTCTTCGACGCTACGTATGACCGGGTCGTGGAATTGCGAATTAATGGGAAACACCGCGGCGCCGGGGTAGAAAAAGATAAGAACCCCGGGAAGCTGGAATCTTTCTCGCATTAGCAAACATCGGCTTGCTAACGAGTGTACTTAATTTCGCGTTGCGGGAACTGCCGCTGACACGAGATTAAAAACGTTCACAAGGATGTAAACCATGGCATAATACCTGTCCTCATGTAGTATACTTTAACCTGCACGCACGTTCTCCTGCTCTAATGGTCCTGAAATTTCACCGTCTCCGTGTGTCGTGAATGTTGGAAATTTATTACCGCTTATTTTTTCCCCATTTCGCCGTTTTTCATTTTTATTACAAATTTACAGCTCGTAAACTTCACTTTACGCTATAGGCGATAGTAGGCGTATTTTATCGACTGTACTCGTGGTTCCCGTCGGTTCATTCGCTTAACCATAGGAACAGTTAAGCATGACTGTTTGAACTGAGTCGAGAATCGATTTTCTTTATTTTTTTTTTTAAAGTGAGGGTTTGAAAGTCGCATCAACAGCAAGGTTATTAGCGACATGAAACGTTAGGGTAGGTACTAAATGTATTCATATAATTGCTTGTTGCGTTGGATGAATCTGAGGATGGTTATTGGCATTTTCAGTGTTGTTAAAACGGTTAGAACTGGTCTGTTTAGGGCCACGCGGGTCACAGGACGTCTTCATAAGACTGGAGACTAGAGACAAAACGCAGAGAAAGAGATCGTTCCCGCATCGCTAGGATGTAGAATTTACTTTACTATTTAACCCATTTGCATTCAAGCGCGGAATATTCCGCGAGCCACGACTGTCGTCTATCACCGAGCGCGGAATATTCCGCAAGCCACGACTGTCGCCTATCACCGAGCGCGGAATAATCCGCGAGCTGAATTTTTCCCTCACCAGTTACTGAATACTCTTCATATGCCACAGATCAGTGAGATTACTGGGTAATTTTAAGCGAGAATAGGTCATAGTGAAAGAACTGTAATCGATATATTCACTCATATTCATCGTATCGTTGAAATTACTATAATCTGTGCACGTTATAGTTAGGTACCCTTTAAAGATCGGTGGTTCTACTGTTAATTTTACTACAACGTGCCGCATTTCAGAGTCCCTTTCGTGAACACGAAATGCCAGACAACCGATGGTTTCCAACACGAGCTAATGATCAGCGGATATTCCAATAGCATAATACTGCAAACGTCTAGAAAGCTCTCGACGCAGTTGAAAATGCTCCTTACCATTGTCAATTTAAGAGTGAAATTAACCAGACAACGATTCAGGGAAGTTTGATGCAGCATCCGGCTAATCTAAACATTTGTCTGGGCCGGCGGTGTGCATTTTTCGGACGAGCAATTGAACAAACACGGACCGGGAGCAGTTGGAAAGCGCAGGGTGAAAACGCGCGATTGCCTTTCGATTCCCTCTTGGCCGCAGGAACTTCCAGAACAACACCGATAAAATCGCAGAGCAGCTGCGAAATTTCAACCCCGCGCCCGAGAGGGCCAATCGGTGCGCTAATGGCCGCTGAAGTTGTTTGAACAATTTGTACCGCGTATCTCCTTATTTGCATCAGCAATAGCGTGTGGGCTGAAAGGAGGTGGGGCAACTACAAACAGCCGTTTAGCGTCATTTCACCGTGGCAAGCCCGTAATCACCGCTTAATGCAATTTGCAATCTTAAAACTCTCATATTTCCGCAATTTGAATGAATTTGCTTAAGCAGCGGTTGCCACATCCTGCGTGGCTCGCGGAACCACGCGAATTATTTTATTGCGCTTATCTGCCTGGCTAATTTTTAATGGCCATCCGCTCTTAATGGACTGTTAGCCAGCGTTTACCGGTTTATCCTGGACAAATGGCGAGCCCTTCGGTAGCACCGTTTTTGCCAACCGGCTAACTCGCTGGGAAGCACTTGGTCGCCTATTTTGAGGTTAGGTTGGGTGTTCCTTGGTCAGAGAAGGGGATTCGGTGGATAGAATTTGTTGAATTTGTAGGTATCGTTGGGGTCAGTGTTGGGGATCAAGAATGTAAAGGGAATTGCTAAGGGACACGTCGTGCTGTCAATGGTTTTGCTTTTGTTTATGGTTTATGGTTTATGAGAACGCTTGACTACTGTTAGAGATAGACATACCGGTGGCGCCATCTTTTAGGCAATTGACGCAGTTATGTACGCGTATATATGTTTATTGACAGTATAGGAACACAGATCCTTTATTTCGTTGACATTCAGATTCGAGTTGTGGGAACATCAAACTCAGATTCGAGCTGTGAGAAAATATTATTGACTCAGTTGGAATTTCAATTCAGTTCTTTAGCTGTCATTTGTAGTTGCAAGAAATTTATGGTTGCAAAATTTTGTTTAATATTTTGGACGTTAGAGTGAAATTTAATTTTTTAGAGCATTGCTAGCAAGTAGTATAGTTGTCAGTAGTATTATACTGTAGAAGAAATGATTTCAAATTGTCGTCTTATGTCACTGACTGACTGTCAAGTGCCATATTTTCTATAAAATATTTGTTACTGCTGTTTCAAAAGAGACTTATGAAACGTGTGAAATGGACTAGTTCTTTCAGTACTATCATCTTCCTGTCTATTGATTATAGTATACAATTAAGTAGAATTTTTAGAAATAAAACAAGAATAATTAAATATTGAATTAAGACAATAAGTTCATCAGTTCAGTGAATTTACAATTTAGAATTGCATATGTATTTCAGTATTGCCACCCTTTCTATTCATTACAGTACACAATTAAATGGAATTTTTTATTTAAAATACGTTCTATATATATACATAATATAATTCATCCCAGAATGTCAAAAAATTAATCACTTAATAAGGAACTCTATTTGAAGGCTTATTAACCATCAATTTATGCTCTTAACTAATTTAAATAGTTCAATGTTCAGCCAAACAAGTATTAACCAATGTGCTATAAAGAAAATTGACTTAACTATACTATATACCTATTCATATAAAGAAAACAATATCAAAAATACATATGCAATCAACCAATTAATATTAGGAAATGTGTTATAGAAAAGTTTTCTTCAACTCTACTATATATATATACATTTAAAAAAATTAAGATTTATACTTAAATACCATATTAAAAAATATATATGCAATCATCTAATTAATATTAACCAATGTGCTATAAAGAGGTTCTACTGTTAATTTTACTACAACGTGCCGCATTTCAGAGTCCCTTTCGTGAACACGAAATGCCAGACAACCGATGGTTTCCAACACGAGCTAATGATCAGCGGATATTCCAATAGCATAATACTGCAAACGTCTAGAAAGCTCTCGACGCAGTTGAAAATGCTCCTTACCATTGTCAATTTAAGAGTGAAATTAACCAGACAACGATTCAGGGAAGTTTGATGCAGCATCCGGCTAATCTAAACATTTGTCTGGGCCGGCGGTGTGCATTTTTCGGACGAGCAATTGAACAAACACGGACCGGGAGCAGTTGGAAAGCGCAGGGTGAAAACGCGCGATTGCCTTTCGATTCCCTCTTGGCCGCAGGAACTTCCAGAACAACACCGATAAAATCGCAGAGCAGCTGCGAAATTTCAACCCCGCGCCCGAGAGGGCCAATCGGTGCGCTAATGGCCGCTGAAGTTGTTTGAACAATTTGTACCGCGTATCTCCTTATTTGCATCAGCAATAGCGTGTGGGCTGAAAGGAGGTGGGGCAACTACAAACAGCCGTTTAGCGTCATTTCACCGTGGCAAGCCCGTAATCACCGCTTAATGCAATTTGCAATCTTAAAACTCTCATATTTCCGCAATTTGAATGAATTTGCTTAAGCAGCGGTTGCCACATCCTGCGTGGCTCGCGGAACCACGCGAATTATTTTATTGCGCTTATCTGCCTGGCTAATTTTTAATGGCCATCCGCTCTTAATGGACTGTTAGCCAGCGTTTACCGGTTTATCCTGGACAAATGGCGAGCCCTTCGGTAGCACCGTTTTTGCCAACCGGCTAACTCGCTGGGAAGCACTTGGTCGCCTATTTTGAGGTTAGGTTGGGTGTTCCTTGGTCAGAGAAGGGGATTCGGTGGATAGAATTTGTTGAATTTGTAGGTATCGTTGGGGTCAGTGTTGGGGATCAAGAATGTAAAGGGAATTGCTAAGGGACACGTCGTGCTGTCAATGGTTTTGCTTTTGTTTATGGTTTATGGTTTATGAGAACGCTTGACTACTGTTAGAGATAGACATACCGGTGGCGCCATCTTTTAGGCAATTGACGCAGTTATGTACGCGTATATATGTTTATTGACAGTATAGGAACACAGATCCTTTATTTCGTTGACATTCAGATTCGAGTTGTGGGAACATCAAACTCAGATTCGAGCTGTGAGAAAATATTATTGACTCAGTTGGAATTTCAATTCAGTTCTTTAGCTGTCATTTGTAGTTGCAAGAAATTTATGGTTGCAAAATTTTGTTTAATATTTTGGACGTTAGAGTGAAATTTAATTTTTTAGAGCATTGCTAGCAAGTAGTATAGTTGTCAGTAGTATTATACTGTAGAAGAAATGATTTCAAATTGTCGTCTTATGTCACTGACTGACTGTCAAGTGCCATATTTTCTATAAAATATTTGTTACTGCTGTTTCAAAAGAGACTTATGAAACGTGTGAAATGGACTAGTTCTTTCAGTACTATCATCTTCCTGTCTATTGATTATAGTATACAATTAAGTAGAATTTTTAGAAATAAAACAAGAATAATTAAATATTGAATTAAGACAATAAGTTCATCAGTTCAGTGAATTTACAATTTAGAATTGCATATGCATTTCAGTATTGCCACCCTTTCTATTGATTACAGTACACAATTAAATGGAATTTTTTATTTAAAATACGTTCTATATATATACATAATATAATTCATCCCAGAATGTCAAAAAATTAATCACTTAATAAGGAACTCTATTTGAAGGCTTATTAACCATCAATTTATGCTCTTAACTAATTTAAATAGTTCAATGTTCAGCCAAACAAGTATTAACCAATGTGCTATAAAGAAAATTGACTTAACTATACTATATACCTATTCATATAAAGAAAACAATATCAAAAATACATATGCAATCAACCAATTAATATTAGGAAATGTGTTATAGAAAAGTTTTCTTCAACTCTACTATATATATATACATTTAAAAAAATTAAGATTTATACTTAAATACCATATTAAAAAATATATATGCAATCATCTAATTAATATTAACCAATGTGCTATAAAGAAAATTTATTTAATTACATTATATATCTTATATATAGTATAGTTATATTATACTATATTATAACTAAATTATATTATACTGTATATTTTTTTAAAAATGGAGAATCCTATTTAAACACTATATTTTAAAATATAGGTGTAAGTACAATTATACGTGCATTTAACTAATTAATAATAATTAATGCATCATCAAACAAATATTAATCAATTTTCTATAATGAAAATTTATTTTACTATGCTATATTTCAATACGTCAAAAGAGAAAAAGTGAGAATTCTATTTAAACAGCAAATTAAAAAAAAAAAAAGAAAGGAAGCAAGAGAGAAGTTTGTAGTGGAGTTATTTCCCATTCATTACACCCTTCAGCACGTTAACTTATCAATGCGCAACTGGACGAGTCACGTACACATGTTATTCCACACGTCGTAACACGGTACGAAGACTAATAGATTTCAAATTCAACCCCAAAATCGAAAATGCCGTGTATTAACGCGCTCGAACAAACTTCGCCATACGAGTCCTATCGATCATGATTTATGATTTCCCAACAGCCCTGCCGCCCCACGGCCCGGTCATTCTTCCTGTCAGTAGAATCCCAATTATTTATGACGAGCCTGTAAATATACAATTCAATTTAAATTTATTGCCGCTTGCCTGCCGCCTGAATATAAAGCCATTAAAATGGCAGTGGGCCGAGTCCGCGGCAATAGTCGGAACAACGTTCGATTCATTATGACGTTATTGTGAATTTGCGACGTGCCCGCCGATTCTATTTACTTTACATTACGCCGGCCAATGTTGCTTCAACGACACGTGTTGGTCAGCCATCGACTGCTAGCCATAATTCGAGTGTCGATGCACGTATCACCCGAGTATCGCCCAAGCAAGTAATTCCGAAAAATAATGAAAAATGGTACAGTCCCAGTCAAAATTAGAATAACGACAGTGAAATTCATGAAATCAATGCGATTTTATTTTAAATTCATCTCATACGTCACTTGGTGATATAATATAGGTCTAAACGATGTCACACCAAATTATTAATTATGCTTGTCATTATATTCGTCTAAATACAACTTGGTCTTCGATTTTTGAGAAAAATTCGTCAAAGAAGAAGAATAATAATTCTCACATTCAATTTTGCAATTTTAAAATTGGGACCTATTATTGGGACAAGACGTTTTAATAGCTATGCTGCTACCAAAAGTAAGTTGTGGAGGGTTATAATGGAAGGCATGGTGTTCCTATGGCGTTGCCAGTTGGCATTCTGATGATCATCTTGCTATGATAGGTACTTAGCTGGTAGGTGGACGCATGGAGGGGATGCGTTTCGTCCTGGGCCTGCTAGTGGACTAGTCAGTAAGGCCCTCTAGCAGGCCCTGCCTCAGACAAGGGAACCCTACGTTCTCCCCTTACTACTACCAAAAATAAGTTGTAGGGTTATGAAGGAAGTCTTGTGGTTGGTATGATCTTGCAGATTGGCATCCTGATGACCATCTTGCTATGATAGGTAGCAGGTAGGAGAACGCAAGGAGGGGATGCCTGCTAGTGGACTCGTCAGTAAGGCCCTCTAGCAGGCCCTGCCTCAGACAAGGAACACTTACAAGGGAACCCTACGTTCGTGGCTACATCGCTTTTGGAGCAGTAGTAAGTATAAATTACAGTACATACCTAGTATTGAAAAATTGTTAGCATAGGAATTTGTATTTATGGTAGTCGAGAGAAACCTAAAATTTCTATTTTCCATCTAGCAGTGAGGGTGCACGAGCATTAGTCACTACTGTGAGAGGAATCTTTATATGAATAGCGTCACTCTGCATCGAGATCTATGTTTGCTTCGAGAAACCATCAAGATTATCAATTTTCGAAAAAGGACTGAATGACGCAATGGGTCGTCATAAGGCCTATAAGTACCTGGCAGAAGAGTTCAAGGAAACACACTCTCTTCCCACGATATACCGTCTGCATCACGCACCTCACAAGATTCAAGCCTCCGCACACTTGTACCGCAAGAGAATAACATATAATCAAAGTTTAAAGTTCAATTCCTATAAATCCGATCCTTTACCACACTACAAAGTTAGTTACTAACTTTCCAAAAATTGCGAGGATTACGAAATAAAATTTCCATTTTGAACGAAATTTTCTAAACATCAACCAGCTATCTGAGTAACACCACAATTGATCATTGATTAATTATTCAATAACTTCACCAATTATCAAAGTTCGTTCTATGCTGTATAATTTTAATATCTAGAATAATAATTAAACAATATCTCGTGAATCCTAAAATGATCCATAAAAGTCTTTTTTGTCCTTACAAACGTTTCACGAGAACACGTTCCAGCGCGAAACTGAAATATCTGTTTGGAAGAATGGTCGAGACGCGTCAGGCAAATCCGTATCGAAGCTTCAGTTACGAGCGTCGCAAGTGTCACCCACGATGGGGGCAAAACCGAGAACAACGTGGCCCATAGATTTTCCCCGCGAACCAGCATTCCTGGCACGTTTCCCTCGGAGCCAAAAAAGAGAGGAGGAAAAAACCGAGGGGGAAAAAAGGGAATATCAGAATCGGCACTGACGAAGTGTCAGGTTCAAAGTTTGTCACAGCAAGTTCCACGTTCGCCCATGCTTCGAAACTCGGGGAAATCCCGTCAGATTCCGCAGTCCCTCGTTGTTAGCAGAGAGGCAGGGTTTAAGCTGCCCGCAGCCAAGTGCCGAAGGCGGAAGCTATTCTCGATGCAACGCGAGCGTCGCAGATTGCTTTCGCCGTGAACGCCGGCGAGTTTTGTGTCAAGGCACTTCAGCGAATTCCCGACATTTTCCATTTCCGCTGAAAGGCTCGTAAACAGAGGAAGGAGCCGCATGAGCCCCCCAGCCGAGGAGCTGGTTGCCGAAGTGTGAAATAATATATAAAGCGCGGATGAATAATGACCCGGTTGCGATCCATTGAGGCTACGCCACTGCACACAACTTCCTTCGTCGTTTCCTTAACGTCTGTCCGGCATAATACAGTTCAGAGCCTTCGATCTGTCGTGTTACTGCCATTGGAGTGGCTGTCGTGAACAGTGTCGAAGGAAGGAAGAGTGCAATCCTTATTTTAGGGGGATACTCCAAGTTATGTATTGGTTGTCAAGATGATTTGGATTGGGAATTGAGTTAGGAGACAGCGATCTCATTTTCATGTTCGAAGAAGTATGAGCTTCTTCGAGTCTCCGATTTTAACCCTTATCGGTCTTAAGGCAGCTCTCACGTGACGACAGTACTTTGTTGCTGCGATTGTGCGTCACGTGAGAGGTGTCAGGACGAAAATCTTTCGCATATTTACCGAAACCAGTTAGAACCTAGTGAGAATCACGTATGAAAGGCTAGTGTCCGATAAAGGTGAAAATCCTTAAGATCTTCTGATGTTCCTGTCTACTGTCTTCATATTCGTAGGTGTCTTGGTGTTTGTGTGTCATTTTGGTTAGGATTGAGTGGAAAGTAGACTGTTCTTATGTATAGTGGACTATCCTTATGTCAGTGTACCAATAGGAAACTCTTCTCGCGTCAGTCTATCGATACTAGAATGCTCCTATGTCAGTATATGAGTACTGGATTGCTGCCATGTCAGTTTGTGAATACTAGATTGCTCCCATGTTAGTCTGTCAATAGTAGAGGGTTCTCATGTTGGTCTATCGATAGAAGATTGTTCTTATGTGAGTTTATCCATAGTAGACTATCCTTATGTCAGGCTACCAATAGTAAAGTCTTCTCATATTAGTCTATCAGTACTAGATTGCTCCCATGTCAGCCTATCAATGGTAGAGAGTCCTCTGATTAGTCTACCAATAATAGACTGTTCTCTTGTTGGTCCACCGATAGTAGATTGTTCCCGTGTAAGTTTATCCATAGTAGACTATCCTTATGTCAGTTTACCAATAGTAAGGTCTTCTCGTATTAGTCTATCGATACTAGACTGCTCCTATGTCGATATATCGATAGTAAAGAGTTTTCACGTCAGTCTACCAATAATAGACTGTTCTCCTGTTGGTCCACCGATAGTGGACTGTTGCTATGTGAGTTTATTCATAGTAAACTATTCCTATGCCAGTCTACCAATAGTAAGGACTTCTCATATTAGTCTATCGAGTCTTGATTGCTCCGATGTCAGCCTATCAATACTAGAGAGTTCTCATGTCAGTCTACCAATAATAGACTGTTCTCATGTTACCCTACCAGTAGTAGACTGTTCCTATGTGAATTTATTCATAGTCAACTTTTCTTGTATCAGTTTATCAATAGGAAGCTCTTCTCACGTCTGTCAATCAGTGCTAAATTGCTGTTATGTCAGTCTACCAATAATAGACTGTTCTCATGTTTGCCTACCAATAGTCCTCGCTATATTTATCCATTGTAGACTATTGTTATTCTACCAATAGTAAGCTCTGTTCATACCAGTCTATCGATACTAGATTATTCTCGTGTCAGACTATCAACAGTAGACTGTTCTCACGTCAGTCTATGAATAGTTGATTGTTCTCATCTCAATCCACCAATACCAGACAGTTCTCCTGTCACGAGCCTTGTTACAGAGGCCCTGTAACATCAGGCTTGCTACCCACAGAAGAGGTAACTTTAGGTTGATGGTGATCTCGTCCTTAACAGCTGCTTGGCTAGTTGAGACATTTACGGAAGACACTCGGGACTTTACCAAGCTTTCACTGTTAAGTGGTCATCGTGAACCTAGGACATCTTGAGACCTATCTACCTTAGGCCAAGTGACAAGCACTCAACATTCACACCCTTGCAACAGGAAATTGTTAGTATTGTACTAGGATATTGCAGTAATTGAGATCAATGACAGGTGTTAGAACTGATACTATGCAAACTACGTGATTTCATACGTAGAGAAATTTCTTTCTCTCTGGAAATTTCAGCGATAGTCTTACTCTTTCAATTCACATTCGTTCATTCCTTCGATATTACACATAGCCTCTGAGGACTTGCTCATCAAAGTACCCCAAGAGTCAATAAAACGTGCATATACAGAGCTCATAATAGAGCCCAAAATAGGAGTATCCTACGTCCACTGACACTTTATATACCATATTTCAACTTTTTGATACCTGTTCTTAGACTAAATAATAATTTCAATAATACATTATGTTAATTTTCATACATAAAGATTCTTTGATAATTTGATTTCAATATACATTAACAGAAAAGGAAAAATAAAATGATCAATGATTTCCAAAAACTCCAAATACCTAAATTTAAGCTAATAATAAACCAGGAAAAAGGAAGATATAGATCAATCATAATTTTCAAATCCTAATACATCTCAATGATGACAAAAGTGGTACAATATACCAACATATCTACAGTAGCAGTTCCCTGAATTACAATTACCAAATGGCAGATATAATTTCTGAAGAAATGAATTATAATTATGAACTTCGTCATTCTGCACCAACGAATTCGTTTAGTATTTGTGGTAGCCATCGGTTTTTCCTATTTCGACCTGAGTAATAGTTCGCATAACTCGCATACAGGTCGATGTCGAGACGCATAAGCACTTGAATTCGATTTTGCGCTGGAATATCGATACATGGAAACGAAGCAGGATACACCTCGCGTTAATTAGGCAGCACTTCTGAGTTGCGGGTATAACATGCTGCTCGTACTATTGCAGATCTGTCATGTCCAGCTATGTTAATGAGTCATTAACCTGACGACGACCCACTTCATCGCTGTAGAATGAAAGGGGGTTGAGAGTGAGGAACGGAACCAGAGGGACAGAGAGGCTGCAGGCAACCGTTACAAGTAAACTTCACTGCAGCAAAGCGTGATCAATTAACGAATGGCCAATACACTAATAATACACACGTCGTTACCTGTCCCACTCGAAAGCGAAAGCAACACTCTCGTAACAATTTGTCGAAGTTCTACACTTCAGGTTGAATATACTGGCCTATGGAGCATAGAAATCGATGAAACATTTTTGAAAATTGATCGAGACTCTTTAACATCACTATTCGTGCTGTGAGACTAGCGAGAATTAATTGTTGCTTTCATTATGGTAGAAATTGTTTTAATATTCACTTATTGTTACTTATTAATCCTTTGCACTCGAGAGGTGAGCTTCAGTCACCATTTCATAAAATTTGGAAGATCGATATTAATTATTATATCAAATTTAATGTAACGTCACAGTGTGCGAGGTATCGAAATCAAATAATTCTACATTTCTATTATTATACGATTCTTTATTTACTGTTCAAAAAAGTATCGTCAGTATTTAGTAGAGAATCTTTGAATTTCTACCCTTCTTTAGCCAAAAAATCGTCGAGTGCAAAGGGTTAATAGGTACCTGTAGTATGGACTTAACACTAAAACTACCGATCTTTAGTGGGTATCTAACTATAACGTGCACAGATTATAGTAATTTCAAGCGATACGATGAATATGAGTGAATATATTGATTACAGTTCTTTCTTAACACGAGTTGATACCAATTTTATTCTTAAAGCAGGTGTATGTGTTCGGTGATTGCAAAAAGGAAAATTCTGGGACCAGTCATTTTGATTGGGTTGGTAGTTCTAGTGATAAAATATAGATCGCGTGTAGCTATATTTTCGTTTAAAATTAATGATTTGCCCGTATATTATATATATAATAAATAATAATCTATTTTTATATTTATTATGTACAATTATTAAATTTATTATTAATAACAAATTAATATTGGCAAGAACAAATTTTCCAGGATAAAAGTTTAAAACGAAAGTGGAAAAATTAATCAATCATTAGGTATGAATCGAAATTTGAATTTCAATTATTCTAAATAATCATTAATATTGAACTTCAGTTTATCATTCACTATGGTCTAAAAAGAAAATTATTGTAAATATTAATTGCACCATATATATTTCTCTAAACTTATTTCTGCTCAGTTCATTAAATTAATTCTTCAACTTTTTGAATTTGTGATGCACTTCCTTTATGCTGAAAATATTCTACTTTGTGCGCGATCATTCTAAACGACATAAGTGACAAAAGAATATTTAAATTTATTGTCTCTGCGTACCATAGTGATGTTTCATTTTGTATTCTTTCAGACGAATGAAGAATCCATTAATTTTATGCAGTAAAATATTCACGAATAATCGGTAGAAGTAACGTGATTATTTAGTTTAATAATGAGTGAGAAAGAATGAAAAAATTCTCTTTGAAAGCGTGCAACATAATTCTTTCGATAATACGAAAGTAACGGAATGAAATATTCGCGAGATAATCACGGAGTAAATAAATCGCGATCAGGAAGTAAATGGACCAATGGAAACGAAAAATCAGCAAATTAATTAACAATAACAAATCCATCAATAATGTGTATATATTACGTAAGATAATATAAGGATTACATGCTGATTCATGAATTTACAAGCTTCTCGTTATAATAAACCGTGTTATATTTATAATATGATCGAATTTGTTATTTTTCAGCATCCGAATATAATAATTAAACGCATTAATTTTCCGATAAAAAAAAAAACGAAAAAATAATTTTAATTATTAGCCACGTGTATTGCACGATCAAAAACCCTAATTTCTAATATTTTAAGCGTCTAATTCAATTATGGGAAAAAAGACAGAAAGATTGGGTGAAAAATGTTCAAATTCTCAGACAAGTATTTACATTCGGTGTAATAAAATTACAAAAATTTAAAATTTGTTATAACATTCGAGATTTCAAAGCTCGATTAATGAAATTTTTCTAACAGAAACGTTCGCTTTAATGCAAAATATATATAAAAGCTTTACGACCTTTCGCTGCATTTCTTCGAATTTAAATAGACAGGAGAATAACAAACAAAGAGAAGGTGAGTGATGGAAACAGAATATCCGATGCAAAAGTAGTTTTCAGTTGAATGTTTTTACGTGGAGTGGCAGCATTTATACGAAATATCCTGTTGCCTTCTGCACAGTGTTAAATTTCGCGAAAACAAACTCCACGCGAGTTCTTTCATCCGACAATTAGTACGTAATAATTACCAAAGTAAATAAAAACCTTCAATCTTCTTGCATCTTTCGTGATATATATCGGCGAACTCAGTCGCGCCATCTGGCGCAGTAATTCGCAAACTACTGTCACCAGTGCAGCCATAAATACCGAATTATAGGTTATACACTTTTCTTGCGCAATTTTTATAATTTTACATCAAACATCACGCTTATCTGACTCGCAATTAGTAAAATTTACTTATCGAATTTTACTTTTGTTTATCAATAAAATTATCATTGTCACGCAATGTGCGTTGCAATTTGAAAACATTCGCCAATAATATTATTTCGATTGTGCAAGTGTCTCGCTGAGGAATATTAACGGGAAACTGTCGGTACATCTGCTTTAAACAACATTTCATTCATGCATTCCTCCTACGCGCCACAATGAGCTCGAAATAGGTCGAAAGCTTGAAGCATCGCGACGACTTGCAATTTCATTTCGTGAAAACGCAAAAAACAATGTTCCTCTTTGAAAAGCGGGGTAATTGAAAGATTAACCGCAAAAATTAGGTGTTCTCGCAGTTTCAATTTTCCAACTTTGTGAGAGAATGTTTTGAGGAACGTTTTCAGTCAGCACTACGCTGGATGGGGGCCATTTTATATCGCTGTTGCACTTTAATAAGATGGTTCGAGACAGAGCCTACTCGTTGATGTGGCAACGCTGTCGGTACTCGTGATATGGGCTGCTGTGCCAGGTTAAGCTAGATCATTTATATCGATTACACTTTCTTCTTAATTGTATCTATTGCTACTTGTAATTAGCCTAAAATGTCAACTCCAATAATTAACCTAAAATATTTAAGGTTCTATAATTCGTAAATAAAAAATAATTTTTGTTCTCTTTTATTTCTTTTTCTTTGCATATATATGTGTGTTTATGTTTTAGATCACGTGAATACTTTTTAGGTTATTAATGACTATATTAGTTTATACTTGCGTGGCATTCAGGAAAAAAAAATATTGTAACTATACTAAATAAATTCTAGTATTTTTAATGACTTTGGTATATTGCACTGTATCTTTTTAATATTATACTTATACAATAACAATAAATTGAAATTTATTTGTTGAAATATCTGATAAACATTGTTTTTTAAAGAATTATAAATTAATTGCTGACATACTCCATTTTTTGTAATATTGTTATTTTTAACAGAAATAATGAAAAATAAAATGGCATAAAAAGAACGTTTCTGTGCCAAAAATTGTTTTGTAATAGTTACAAGAGAAACTTTACTATGGATTACGAGTGACCTGGAGTCCGCCTTTCGAGGGTTAAATTTATGTTCGTAACTGTATGTAGGTGTCTGTCCCTTTACACACAAAGCACTCATTATATTTGACACTTACAAGGAAAGTCACTCAACCCAAAAATTTTGATTTTAATGAACCTTCTCGTATGTGCAGAGCATAATGAAGTACAAAGGGACAATTTTTCTCCATATGGAAGTCGTTTTAAGGGGATGAAATCGAATCTCGAAATTTAGAAAACCTCTCCAAATCTCAATGTAATGTTAGTATGTAATTTAAGTACACAAATTACTCAGTTTCTTTGACTACCCAATCAGAAAACGAATAATTTTCCAAGATTTATAATTTTTGAAAAAATTGCATTTTCTTATACTCAATTAATAGAATTTTTATTATTATATTGAAATATTTATTCTTCATATAGAATAAATAGAATAATAAATAATATATAATAATATAATATAATATAATATTCTATATAATATATATAAATTATATAAAATAAAATACCATTTTAATAATATTAATGATTTTTACAGATTTCCTATAATTTATTATATTTGTAGAAAATAGTTCAATAAAAAGTATATCACATTTGAAACAGTTTGTGTTCATATGCTCATGTTTGGTTGGCGTACGTACAGGAGATATATGGAGCATAGATAATCCAGCATTAAGAGGTGGAAAAGTCGATTGATTTTGTAAATGGAGCCGTATTTTATGTACAAAAAATCAACATGTTACTCGAGGTCCTTTACGAGGTGATTGGAACTGGGTTGGTACACATTTCCTCCACAGCACAAGGTGATATTGTCTCACGAAATAGCGGTTTCTTTCCGGCTTTCACCTCTATTTCTCAGGACCCTGTGAGAAATCTAGGAAGGAACGAAGTTATCCGCAAAGTTTTGAACTTTATTCCGGCGCTGGCTATAGTGTAAACCGTAAACCTTCATATTCTTCAAAGGAAAAAGCGCCTTATTTACATTACGTATTTTATAAACTGGAACATCAAACACGAGGGAGATTGAAAATCTTATGGTTATTACTATCACCGAGCGTTTAAATATTCATCAAAATTCAGAATATTTCGTCTCTATTATATTAGTCATTTTTACTGTCTTTTGATTAAATTTTTTCCTTTCGCACAGTCCAGTTTATTCTAAGCGAAAAATATTTATTCATCTTTGAACTTTCTAGGTAGTTACTAGATAGTTACTGAATTCTTTCAACACGCTTGCTAGATATTTACTAGTTACTATATAGTTACTATATACTTAGTTCCAAATCTTAATAAAAAATATTTAATCAGTAACACTAACTAGATACTTACTAGTTATTACATAGTTACTAGATATTTACTAGACAGTTACTAGGCACTATGAACTTAATTCCTAATTTTTAGATAAATTTTATTTCATTTTGTTCAATTCATTCTCTTCTAAAGAAAACCTGTTTATTCACTAATATGTTTGTACTTACTAGATATTCCCTAGATAGTTACCAAATGCTTTTTACAAATTTACTTGATATTTACTAGATTCTTCATAGTTACTAGATATTTACTAAATACTTACCAGATATTTCTTACATGATTATCAAAATATTTTCCTCTAGTATTTTCTACATTCTCATTTTTCATTTCCTGCCTTTATTAATATCACTATTCATCCATAATGACCAATATTTCTAATTATAGTTACTTTCCTCGCACTGTACAGTTACTTTAAATATATCAGTGTTTCATATACACGATTCCGCTTCTTAAACTGCTATCAGATCCGATCTTCTCCCTTCAAGACAATTCGAAAAATCGTCATATCCCACTGTGAGTACGACTATTAGCTACATCTGACGATCGAATCCATTATCCCAATTATATCGACCGACAGCGTGCAGCTAAGATCGCATAAACCAGTAATGACGGCAAGGTGGTTGAACGAATCCCGTTCATAGTGACCGGTTTCGCAAGAGCTGCACGAGTGGCGTAGGTTAGAACGACATGCAATAGATCAAGCGGTGGCCTAGTACACGGTTGCTTCCGGGCGAACGAGCAACCGCACCAGAGTTTCGCTATACGCGAGACCTGAAAGTAACCCTTCCCGGTTTCCGGCTGCAGGACGGCTTGCCCGGCCACGAGGCACCCATTATTGCCCGCTCGACGACGCCCGCGCGACCACGCGCGATTTATCGCCACGTGTGTTTTATTGGTTTCCCCTGCTAGCATCGACGTCCACTCGGGTTCGGGCAAACGTGGTCAAACGCCTCGCGGATGAAAACGCAACCCCGCCATCTATCATTCTTTCTTATCCGGACGATACGTTTAATAATATACACGCATATGGCGGTGTATTTGACAGAGAGTTGCCTTCGAGGTTGAAGCGCTGAGGGATTCGTTCGTGTGTCGATTGCTTTTGCGTATGAAGTATCTTTCGAATTTTAATTAAAAATTTCTGATGTATTCTTTTGGTTAGGTGTGATGAGTGTTTGAATATCGTGGGAATTATGTTCGTTGTAAACATAACCTCACTATCTATCGTGTTCCCTTACTTGGACTCCATATTTATTACTATACACAAATATGGCGGTATTTCACAGGAATATGTCTTTAAGGTTAAATCGATAGTGAGTTTATTTGTGTATACCAAGTATTCTTTGAAACAAAGGAATATGTCTTTAAGGTTAAATCGATAGTGAGTTTATTTGTGTATACCAAGTATTCTTTGAATTTTAATTAAAAATTTTCAATATGTTCTTTTAGTTAGGTGTGATGAGTGTTTGAATATCGTAGAATTTATATTTGTTGTAAACATAACCTCACTATCTATGCTGTTCTCTTACTTGGACTCCATATTTAATAGTGTACACAAATATGGCGGTACTTGACAGGCATATGTCTCCAATGTTAAATCGGTGAAGGATTCGTTCATGTGTCAGATGTTTTTAACTATGAAGTACCTTCTGAATTTTAATTATAAATTTTTGGTATGCCTCTGTTTTGCCTAGTTCTGCTAATTGTATATTATATAACTCATACAAGATATTTCTTTCCAGTTAACAAATAAGTCTCCTTTGTCTAACAAGTTGGACTAAGGCATATGAAATGTATAAGTTAGGTTAGTTAGGATTTCGACGTCATTAGGTTTAACAAAACATTTACAAAAATCTCTTAGAACCTCAATTTAGAAAATTCCAATATAGTCTCTCGAATAATAGCACTCGTGAGTATTTTTACACAGATTTGTACATCGTGTAAATTATTTAATCCGCATTCCTTTGCCAATTAGGGTAAAAGACAGTCTTCACGGTGCTAGATAGGGGCCTGTGAAATAGCTTGCCTCAGATAACAAACATATATGGCGGAATCTGATAGAGGTTTGTCTCGAAAGCGAAGTACTTCGAGTGTACCAAGAAGGGTTGACAAAGAACTTGTCTTTGTTCGTTAGTTTTTCCTGTCTACAAAGCACTCTTAGTCTCTGTCTCCGTTTGTAACTTTCCACCGTGCTCTGCTACATGACCAAGATACCTTCTGCAACCTAAAAGATTTTGTAATATATACCAGCATCAACCAGAGATGTGTCCCTGTACCAGGGATGATAGAGAACCACTACTTCCTTAGATTCCCCGGTGTCTCGAATATTCTCGAAATCTCACTTAAAAATTTTCTACTCCTTTCTGTCAGTCTTGAAAGTGATTATACGTGTGCACGTTGCACGGTATACCGGGTGGTAAAAGAGAAGAATCATAAATTTTCCTGCAATCAATCTTCTGGAAATTTTAATCGACTTTATTATTATTTGCATAGTATCGCGAGATGTATATATACAGGGTGAGTCAAAATAAAGGACCACTTGAAACAATTCGTAATCTATTAAGTATAATACGTAGAGAATTTTTCAAATGAAATATCTTTTCAGATGGATATATCTCGATCTATCTTTATATTTCTCGAAATATTAAGGTAACTTAAAATTTTTTAAGTAGGTTAGTATATTTCTGTAATACGAAATATTGATTTTTTAATTTTATTCAATTTAATAATAAAAGATGATTTTCACTTTTATATCACCTTTACTTGCAAAAATTTATTTATACCATATTGTACTGTATACTATATACTATTTATACTATATTATGTACTTTCTTAAATACTACGAATTTTGGAAATGTTGGAATGTATGCCAATGAGGCTAATCGCAACATCTATTGTATATATAATGTCCTATTCGTCTATTGGTCACGTAGTTTCGTTAGATAGTCTTATATACTACCTTTATTCTACTATATACGTCTTACTTCTTAATTAAACTATAACCATGTGGCATAAATGATTGTGCAGTAACTAAAAATATATATCATTGATCGCACTATACATATGTTCACTGTCTTAATCAAAATCTCAGTTTCTACCAATAAATAAAATTTTCCTAATATTATTAAAAATAACAAAGCTACTTATGAGACACGTCTCCCTATTGACACTCACAGAATACACTCTCGAATTCAAATTTAAGTAGCAAAACTTGGTCCACCCTATATATTGCGCGGGTTACACGCGTGCCATACTTAAATGCCTGTGCGAAATTTTCGTTAGCTTCATTAGCTGAATTCTTCATAGCATCCTATTTCTGTAATTGTGCGTATGTGTACCTCGTGTTTGCGTAAATTTGTTGGCCGACTATAATGCTCGAGTAGATTTCCCTGGACATTCGTGGTCCGCGTCAATTTTTCCACGGGCACTTGCTACGTGTGAAATTTTCTGCGGATATTCCCAGCGCGCGGGCGTTTGCAAATTACTTACGTAGGCAGGTTTGCGAGCCGGTGGGAATGTTAATCCTTTCCACTCGAAAATCCCATGGCCGGATTCTGATAAGCCCTCGTGAATATCTTCGAATAGCTAGGTTTAATACTTGATCCACGATTTTTCTAATAAAATATCGCCAACCCACCCCCCGTACCGCTGCAACTTCTCCCCGTGACCTCTGTAAAGAAACAGCTAGTCCGATTTCATTGCTCGCAATTTCGAAGATTAGGGAACGCATTTTTCCACGCGTTAAAACTTCCGTTGGGGTACTGCTGGGAAATATTTTCGGAAATAGCTTTGAGTAGATACGGTCCAATCGCAGCTCTTTCAATCTTCCAGCGCTGTAGACCAAGTATCTTCGACCACTCTACGTAAATACCTCCATCGAGAATATTGGAAAATTTAATTGAATTATCTTGGAAATTGAGAAGACGCGTAATACTGAAAATTGAAATAAATTTATTATGCCAGTCCTGAGGGCAAGTGAACGAATTAACCAGGCAAATTATTGATCCATAATGCGTAATAAAATAAATATTATTAAAATAATGATAAAAATAATTAAATATATACAATTATATTCCTATTCCCATGAAATGATATTACTACTTTAACGTTTAGGGGGCACAATAAAATTTCCATTATTCTTAGGATATGACTAATTATTAACAATATGGCAAAAAGAAATAGTGCAAATTATTAATATTTTCTATTCAAAGTTCGCTATTTATTTACGATGTTCAAATATTTAAGAATTGGATAGAATAAAACAAATATAAATTTTGAAAATTAGTATCATCAGACACTGGTGACAACCATAGCCCCACCGAGAAGACAAGGGTGGATCACTGATGACCATTATAGCAGTCAACGCGTTAATATTAACCAAAATGATATATTCTCAGTAATTATAGAAACAAAACTGGAATTTATCAATTCCTTTATCAAATAAACAAAGTGAATTGTTTAAAAATTAAATAATCATATTTAGCATTGAATTGTATATCTTCAACCATCAAGAATGACCGACATCTTGGTGTCCAGCCATCTTGTCTTATATCACAGTCATCTGTACACTATTTAGGTTAGGTTAGATTTGAATCATATCTAGATTCAGCATTTTCATTCAGGACCCAATTAATCTTCCACTTATAGAATCCTTAAATATTCCTTTTCTCTCAATAAATCTGCTTACGAAAGCGTGCTATAACCAATCAAAGACCAAGACATGCAATTCGCATAAGTTGTACTCCGATCGAGGTTATCGATCACCATTTTATAAGATGGACATTTCCAGCACTTAACTGAACCTAATCAGCGTTCATCGATGTGTCGAGGTCGTTGATTCTATGTCCAAGATTATGGCATGACAACTGCTATTGAGCAAGCGACGACGGGACCCTAATTAGTCATTAACCCCTTGTACTATTTTCATGTGTCTGACTCGTGATGAAAATTTTAGGCCAAACGTGAATATCACGAGTCAGACTCGTTGTTTAACTTCATGCCAAACGCGGATATCACGAGTCTCACTCGTGATCGTCATTTTGGGCCAGGCATGAATATCACGAGTCTGACTCGTGATCGACATTTCAGGCCAAACTTTTCCGAGTTTCAGCGTAGTGTAAGGGGTTAAGCCCTTTAAAGGGGTTCGTCACCGCTTTAGAGGGTAAACCTAGCATATTTTTGCTCAGTATAAGACACTCCGAAGAATAGCAGACGTTTATGAACCTCGAAATTTTTCAAATTAATTTTCAACTATAAATAGGACATTAAAATTTTCAACTCGAATTTCGAATTTTACTATTGGTACAGTATACCGAGTACTGTTTGTCGTGTTTTTAGAATTAATTGGTTATTGATGGAACACATTCATATTGGTATATAGATTATTTCTTGCTCGCTCCATAGCGCGTGACGAACTGTCAGGAAGTCTACGGGGGAAAGTACACAAATAAAGTCAACGGCATTTATTTGTTCGGCTGAAGTTCCAATACAAACAAATACGTTTTGGTGTCAGTTGTTTTACTTTCTAGAGTGAATATTTCTCTTTCGGTGTGTAGATCAAATTTGTCGGCAGATTTTTCCAGTAAACGTTTCATAGCTAGCTCGCGTGTGAATTCGCCTCGAACAAAGGCGTAGAATTTATGGCAGTTTAATAAAACAAAAGCGATTTGCGCGTAATTTGAACAGAGAGAACGAGCACCTCGCGAATTATTACTCTTGTGCGACTAGTCACCGTGATGACGATAAATGATTCGAAAGGGGTGCACGAAGGAAAGAAATACGAACAATTTGCACGAAAAAGGAGTTATTTCGCACGATAATTCGAGCAAATTGTTTCGATAAACGTTTCCCTCTTTCGTTACAAATATTCCTGTATCTGTCCTACGAATATTCTCGGACGAAAAATAATTATGGCTTATCGCGTGAATCGATATACGATTAAATTTCGTTCCTTTTACGAAGTAATACACGCACGAGTAACAACGATGCACGTAATCGATTTGCTAATCAAATTTTCAGCTAATATTTACTGCGAATATAAAGGAATTTCCTTTTACATGCTACACATTCGCGAACAGGATGTTCATTTTTAAAGAGTCAATATGATCATCGAACGATACTTTATCAGAACCGAAAAATCGATGTAAATTGTTTGCTTTATCAGAATTGTTTTGGTATTTTGATAAAGTGGTCGTTGAGTATAATTTTAGAAAATGAACAATAGTTAAGGTTAATGATGTTTTGAATTAAAATTAAATTGTTAGAAGAAGAAGTGAATTTTGAATGGGATTTATTCAGATATTATTATGTTACTATATTAACCCTTTATGCTCAACGAATTTTTGGTAAAAGAAGGGTACGAGTTGAAAAATTTTCTGCCATAAGGTTAATGATATTTTGTGAGCAGTAAATAAGAAATCGTATAATAATTAACACGTGTAATTATTTAATTTCGGTACCTCGCACAGTGTTACGTTATTTTAAATTTGATATATTAATTAATATGGAGCTTCGAAATTTTATCAATTGGCGACTGAAAGGCGTCTCTCGAGTGCAAAGATTATTAAATTTATATTGAAATTTAAATTCTATATGAGAGATATTAACGTTTTCTGTGAAATTACTAGTAGTCGGCGTTGGATTTATCAGTGACGCGATAGGGGTCGCTAGTGGCCGCCATTCAACTTGCCAATGACACCATAGGGGTCACTAGTGACAACCTTAACAAACGTTCCCTTCGAATCTCCTAATTTTACTTGCAAGTCTCCATTAAAGCGTTAAATAATATATTCATATAATATCTTTTTTCTTATTTAGACGTGTAAAATACACTAACAATATTTGGCACCAAACAGACTGAAACACCATGTGCAATAATAAGATAATTCTTAATTTCCGATTTAAGTCCTATATAATGAATATTAATTCGTTATTTACTATATGTATAGTCACTAACCACACAGTTTAACAAATTTTAAATTCTTCCATAATCTGTAATTTCCATTGGGTGACTCTTATAGAGTTTACTTTCCTGAGCACGAGTTCATAATGAAAATTGCTCTAGTACCCCAATCAGTTTCTGAAAAATATGAGATTTTTCTAAAAAAAAGAAAAGGCACGAGTTTTGTATAAAATGAAATATTATATAAAAAGTAACAACGATGGAAGATTAATAATAACAATATTAATATATAATAAAAGGTAATAACATTGGAAGGTTAATTAATTTTTCGTGACAAAGCAATTTCGATTATAGATTCATGCTGAGAAAAGTAAATGCTATAAGAATCACCTAATGGAAATTACAAATTATAGAAGAAATTAAAATTTATTGGACAGTGTTGTTATATATACACATAGTAAATAACGAATTAATATTCATTATATGGGACTTAAATCAAAAATTAAAAATTAACCTGTTATTACACATGATGTTCCAATCTTTTTGGTGCCAGATATAATAATATAAAATAATATAATGTAATATAATAAAATATAGTAATTTATTTTACAAGTTATTTTACAAGTTAGGTGAAAGTATCCTAAACCTACCACACTGAAATTAAATACATAATCTCACTCGTCAAATTTTCTAACGATACTATATTACTATATTATATTATATAGTACGTTAACTGTGACACTGTATATATGTAACACTTCTAGTGATTTATCACAATGATATATACTATATATACTATACTACAGATACTGTACTATATATACTATACTATACTATATATATATATGTGTGTGTGTGTGTATAACACTTGTAGTGATACATCACAATGATACATACTATATATGCTACATATATATAAAGTACTTTCAACGATGCAATAACTATACAAAGTGCACCATAAAGGGATGAAGCAACTTTACATTTTAATATAGTGCACATCATGTGGACAGATGACAATGGGTCATGCTGAAATAAGGAATATTGTATCTCTCTCTGAGAAAGTGAAGCAAAAATAAAATTTAGCAGAAGTCCTTCGACTTATTTCCTTTAAACGTTCTACGAGCGAAATGTCCTGACGGAATGAATTTTATTAAATTCGCTATGAGGATTATTTGAAAAAGAATTTCATGCATCTCGCTGAAATAAGTGAAACGAATTGTATATATTTCATAAACTTTATTTCACAATGTCGTGTCTCGCAGGAATTGAATTAATTAAAAGAGTGGATTTAATACAGTGGTAAATTACATTTCAGTAGATTAAATATCAGAAAAGGCTGTTTTCTTACGTCCATTCGGAAGGATTAATTTTCTCGTGCTGGTGAAATTACAATTGAAAATGCAATTGACGTCAATGTTGAAAATTATTCTGGTAAAAAAATTTGATCGATTCCCAAAAAGAGATTTAATTCGAAAATATTTGCAAAACACTTGAACTACATATATGTGTATTTTAATTATTCGATGCTTTCGCAAATTTTCGCACCTTTGTATAACAATTCAAATTACGTACGTCATGAAATACGTAAAATTCGTATTTTAGAAATTTAAATAGCAGCGAATGAAACATGGGAATTCCGAAAATAGGGGTAAGTATAACGAATCGCTCGTTTGATGAAAAATTGTAAATTTAAAGTTCGCGTCAGGTGACCAATGTACTGGGTGTCACGCGTAACTGGGCCAAGCTGTATGTTTAACGGGGCTAGACATGGAAGAAAATGTCAGTCAGAATTAAAGGGTATACAGCAAAGCGTATTCTCCGATTAGATTCAGGAATTTTTATGCATAGTTGCATCTGAAAAATTCATTGCAAGCATAATTTTTAAATAAAATCCTATATTCTTGATTGCAGTGTTCGATGCAGCTGTACAAAGGAAGGTACTATAGAATTCGTTCCTCTAAACTGTGAATTCAAAAATTACTAACACATTTCTAATTACTATAATAATTACTAATTATTAATTAAATATAGGCACAATTTTATAATTGCTGTGATAGTCATTCTAATCACTCTATTGCACTTCATTGCTGTATAATTATACTGTCATTGCTGTATTATCTTTTCTATTATTTAACACACAAAATTATTACTAATTACCAATTATTAATTAAATATTATTTATAGGTACAATTTTATAATTACTGTGATAATCATTCTAATGACTCTATTGCACTTCATTACTTTATAATTATACTGTCATTATTGTATTACCTTTTGTATTATTTAACACACAAAATTATTACTAATTACCAATTATTAATTAAATATTATTTATAGGTACAATTTTATAATTACTGTGATAATCATTCTAATGACTCTATTGCACTTCATTACTTTATAATTATACTGTCATTATTGTATTATCTTTTTTATTATTTAACACAGAAAATTATGTTCCTTCCTTCCCCATAATATAATATTCAAGATTTTCAGCAAAGTGTATATTTCAAATTGACTAGAAATATTGCTATATTTATACAAATATCTCGTTGTATTAATTTATTAATTATTAATTTGTATTGTTGTATTAATTATTAATTTATTCTAGGATCTTAGAAAACCATATTTTGACAAAAGATCGTTTAAAATAAATTTACCATCATATTTATAAGCATTGTGCTGCTGTCAATAATAGCGTGTACAGATAAGAAGATGAATAATTATCTACAGAAATTTCTAGATTGCTGTTTTCGCGATTGTTATTAATTTTTCTCTCATTCTAGAGGAAAATTCCTACACCGGTTTGGTATTACGATTAACGAAGCGAAATTCATCGTTATGTTCCTCGGTGCACTGTCCTCACTATGTCTAATTTATACGTGTACCTGGATGTTGTGCAGGTGGAACAGCGAAGGCTGCCATATAGCAAGCAGCAAATTACTCGTCAGTGGTCGATAAGCTCTTGGTACAGCTAATTATCGGTTAACTGAATGTCCTATTTGTCCGAAAATGGGTCAATATTTACTAATATCATATTAATTAATCATACGTCTGGTATTTAGCAGCTGAGCTACCAAAGAATCAATCAACTATAATTTCCAAGCTTAGGGAACTATAATTCTTAACTGCTGGATTAATAGTAATCAACCCTGTATCTTGTCAATGAGAATCTAATGTCCTATTAGTTTCTTGCGTGAGTAGTATCAATAAATTAACTATTAACGTGTCCTTGATATTTATCAGCATTATCAATCATCTAATGATCAACGTGTCGAGAATAAAAGTAAAATATCTCATAATTATAAAAGAAGAATAAGGAGAAGGTCATGAAAACCAAAAACAGTACAATGTATAGAAGCTGATTAAAATTTTTGAAATATTTAAATCATTTTTTAATTGAATTTAATAGAATTGAAATGTGAATTTTTAGTAGAAGAAACTTATTTTTATTGAAGCAGTTCATATACTATAATAATTTAAAGTAAATATTTCATATAATGAATGGTTATACATGGTGATATTATAATGTACAGTATCACAATAGTAATACTATACCATAAATAATATGGTACAAGCATGGTAATACCATAAATAACAATTAAAAACTTTAGTACTATACAACTGAAATTTTGTACTATAATATGATCACAGAATTTGTTTATAAAATTTGTAAAGTAACATTTTGCATTCTAAAAATTTCTTCTAATTATTTCTCACATTATATAGTACCATAATATTAATATTATACCATAAATAATATGGTACAAGCATGGTAATACTATAAATAAGAACTAAAAAATTTTGGAATTATACAAATGAAATTTTGTATTATTGTATGATCATAGAATTTGTTTATAAAAATTGTAAAGTAACATTTCTCATTCTAAAAACTTCTTCTAATTATTTCTCACATTATATAGTACCATAATATTAATATTATACCATAAATAATATGGTACAAGCATGGTAATACTATAAATAAGAACTAAAAAATTTAATATTATGCAACTGAAATTTTGTACTATTATATGATCATATAATTTGTTTATAAAAATTGTAAAGTAACATTTTTCATTGTAAAAATTTCTGTTAATTATTTCTCTAACGTAACAATAAATGAATATTAATATTATAATGAATATTTCGTACCAAGTATTTTATTATCATTACGATTCTATGGGACATTAAAGAGGGTATTGAATTTTCTGTCAAAAGCCCGAATAAATTCAATTGCTGGAAATTTAATTTCACTCGAAAAAAAAATTGATTCCCTTTCAAAAAGGAAGGAGAGAAAATAACGACAGAACCCTTCGATTGGTCCAATATATTAACGTCCACTTCGATTTCTCTTCGTATTTTGTTATTTTGTTTCATATTTTCAATAAGAGGGAAACAGTGAGTTGTTCGCGTTGCTAGACACATTTTATTTCACTTCATTTTCCGCAATATCGCGGTCTCCATTCAAGCCGGCGCTATACGTTCACGCGAAAGTGAATTTGTGATTCGTAGCATGAAACTGGAAGTCCGCCGTCGAGTTTCCTAGTTGCTTGAAATGCGTCCTGGCATCTATAACTACACTTACACCGTCGCTGTTTAGCCGTTTGCGACGCTTGTCTTCTGATTAGACTAGGATAAGTTCTTGTACTTTGCAATTTGAGATAATATCGTTTAGCGTCTAGCAAATTCTTGGCCGAATTATCTATAGTGTATGTATATATATTCCAACAGCAGCGGACAATTCTCCTGTGTTTCCTTGGGGGTCTTATCTTAAATAGTGTATATAATAAAATAAAATCGTGTAAAATAATGTAATTTCATTATAACAATTATTTAAATATAATATAATTAAATTCGTTCAATACTTATTTTGTATTTAATATTGATAATTTCATTTATTTAGTATATTTAATAACGGTAGATAATTTAATTCTATAGTAACACAAGAGAATTGTATCACATAATATTTGCATAATTCTACATTTTAATTCTCTGAACTGTATGTTTGTAAAACCAAGAATTTAATAAATAATTATTAATGTTAATTGTGATTAAATGATCAAAATGCAAGACAAATCATTGTAATTATTCCTAAGTTGAAGTATAACTTTTGCATAACTAATTATTTTAGAAATTATGACAGATATTAATATTATAATAAATTGTTATATTATTGAAATTTAATTATTGTATTTAATGTTGATAATTTCATTTATTTAATATATTTAATAATGGTAGATAATTTAATTCTATAGTAACACAAAATAATTATATTAAAGAATATTTGTATGTATTTATTGCAAAGTTCTATATTTTAATTTCCTGATTTGTATGTTTGTGAAACCTAGAATGTAATAAACAATTACTAATGTTAATTGTGATTCAATGATTAAAATGCAAGACAAATCATTGTAATTATTCCTATGTTAGAGTATAATTTTTGCATAATTAATTATTTTAATGATTATGACAGATATTAATAGTATAATAAATTGTTATATTATTGCTATTTTATATTAGCGAAATTACCTAACTTAAATAATATTTTCCAAGCATTACGATAGGGAAGATCAGAATAATTTGATATGCAACAGTTTTTTCAGATTTGTAAGTTTATAGTGACTTTTTCGTCACCAGGTATGCATAACTGAGCTAAACCGAGGTGCATAAAGAGAAACCCTGCTTTAATCCTTTAATATGACTGCATGCATATTCGTGAATGTGCATATTGGCCGAACTTATTTAATTATTTCAATTCTCCGTTTAATTCTTCCTCTTTTCCAATTTCCAATATTCCACGTAAATATTCATATCGATTTTTGAAATGAGTAACTTCATAATTTAAATTAACTTATCTTCGTATCACGTTATTCGAAGGGAAAAGAAAATTTCGTATTCTTCGTTACTTGTATATTTTATTCTTCCCTCTGGCGTAATTTTTGTATAAAATTCTCCTACAGGGTAACATCTTCTCTGGGGTGTATCGATACAGCAAAAGGGTGGGCCTATGACAATAAACCACGATGATAAGAAGGTATGCAAATTGCTAATAACAGATCTGGAAACGACGAAGATGGATTAGAATGAGGAAATCAGAAAGACACCTAGTGCTTAATTCGACTCAAATTGTTCTGAGAATCTCAGTACAGTGAAGAATGAATTTGATTCGTATCTTGTATGAACTAGGCTTGCATAAAGTATGATAGAGATATTTCTGAGTATACGTGCATACATTGCTACTCGGAATATGATTAATTTTTTCTCCTTTCATATCCATTTTTTATTACACGACACCTGAGAAATAAATTAAATTATAATCGTAACACTGATTGAAACAAAACAATATTTTCTGAATAATAAAATTATTTATTAAAAATCGGAGTAGCATAATGACTTAATGAAAATAAATTTCCTTTATTATTTATTTAATTAAATTCAGGCAGTATTAAATTTTTTCCAAACTTTCTATTGTAATTTATAGAATAAAAGAATCAATAATAAAATAAATAATAATTATTGTTCAATTTATATTAGAAATACTTCATTTCGTGCTTCCATCTTTTATTTTATTTTTATAACGAAAATAAGTTTCTCTTATTATTAAAATAAATTAATTAATTTATTTGTAAAAGAATATAATTTAGAAAAGAAAAGAATCAATAATAAAATAAATAATAATTATTGTTAAATTTGTATTCGAAATACTTCATTTCGTGCTTCTGTCTTTTATTTCCATTTTTATATACATATTCCTAAAAGCATTGTCCCCGAGAATTTCTTTTCCCCAATTTTTCATGTTGATCCCCAATTCTGATCTAGAGACGGCCACCGAGGTAATAAACTTGTTGATGTGTACCTGTAAACAGGATCACAATCACGTTTCCAAGATGGAGGTCACACGACAGGAATATCAATTTTACAACATCAAAGGATACCATAGTGTCGACAATACTGTCAGCACCATAAGCCTTTTTCTTAGCATGATTCATGGCCTGCCAGGAGAGAGGCTGCTAACACTTCCTAAGGCTGATACTACAAAAAGATCTACACAAACAGAAGCCAGAGCATATAAAAATTAAGAAAATAACAATACCTAAATAAATCACCTAAAAATTTTCTCGAATTTCGAATCTTCGATGAATTATCAGGTGTCAAAGAAATCCCAAAATTCGAACTCGATGTTTCAATAATTAAGTCGAAGCAATAAACCATTAAAATCCCCTAAGCTCACACAGACACCGCGTCATCAATAACTCACTTTATTCTCCCTCTTTGCGCCCTCCATTCGTTTACAAATGACCCCCCATTTTTTCTTTTTTCTTTTCTTTTTAGCCACAGTCCACTCGAATAAAGGGACGAAATATATCCAAGAGAAGAACGTTTACGATTTTAACGTCTGTTCGCGTTAATTACACATTTGCATGCTCGTTTTCCATATCCAGTGCTCGTAGATAAATAACACACCGTACACATTCATCATACGTCGTCGCGGGATTTATCACGCGTTTTCATTAATTATTCAACCACAAAAGTTCTTCCCGGACATATTCGTACTGTTCTTATCTTAATTACACGCTGTAAGATTTATAGCGGCGAAGGAAAACGGATTTAGTATGCGTAGATCGCGACAAAGATAGACATCGAGGGCCTCCGTTGGCTAACTGATAACAAGAGTTTGCCCGGAAAGCGAAGGATCTTCGGTTCTGCTGCCACGACCCACTTAACCAGAGGGGTTGATTCTTTTTCGAGATACCGAACGGCACGGCTGCTTTTATCAACGGCTTGTAGAATTTAATCTGGCGCATTCGTTTGCACGCGCAATATCTCTGGGAAACTATGGTATCGTTACACCTTCAGCAGCCTCTATACAACGAATTAAATTATTCGGGTTATCTCGAAACAAATGGGAGCGGCCAGCTGGCGAACGGAACTAAATTAACAGTTGTTCCACAGATTTACAACGAACTGCAAGATCATCGTAGTAATAACTGCTCGTTGGAATACAGGTTACGTATTCGCCGGTTGAGGTTAGGTTGCAAGGACTTGGTTTGAGGTTAGGATGCCGTCGATATTCGTCGAGTATTAATAAATAGTAATTAACTAGTATTTAATAAGTAGTAATTGATCCAGCTGTGAAAGGAGTATCGAAGGAATATTAAGTTTAAGTGCAGAAACTGTATTGAAATATTTCATCAAGTCTGTGTCTGGCATTCTTGGAGCCCCAGGCACTCGTGAAATTCCTGAGTAGTAACAATTTGGACAATTTGTGTCCAATGATTTTTAATACCAGAACTAACAAATTAATCAAAATTTAGGGATTTTAGCTTTCTATTTTAATAATTATTAAATAACTGCTTTAGGAATAATGAAAATTTCAATATGTCTGGCTAAATAATTGAATAATATGAAGTATATAGCCATAAGATGAAACAAATGATATTAGCTACTGCAGGAAATAAATAAAATTCTATTGAGAATTGATTTTGTCTAAATAATATGATTGGAAAGGTTCGTTGATTGAGGTTAGGTTGCAAGGACTTGGTTTGAGGTTAGGATGTCGTCTATATTCGTCGAGTATTAATAAATAGTAATTAACATATCTTAATTATCCAGCTGTGAAAGGAGTATCGAAGGAATATTAAGTTTAAGTGAAGGAATTTTATTGAAATATTTTACCAACTCTGTGTCTAGGATTCTTGGAGCCCTGGGCACTTGTCAAAATTCTAAGTTACAGTACCAATTTGTGTCCAACAGTTTCTAATATTAAAATTATCAAATTAATAATAATTTCAGTATTTAAGCTTCCCCTTTTGGTAATTATTCAACAGCTGATTTTGGCAAAATGAAAATTTTCAAAACGCCTGGTTAAATAATTTAAGTATATAAATGATATTAGCTACTGCAGAAAATGAAGAAAATTATACTGAGAATTGATACTGTCCAAATAATATGCTTGTGACAGTTACGACCTGGGCAATGTGCATGTCAGGCCGGTCTGTGAGTGTCACAGACTGGACGTTTAAGGGATTAATGCTGATTTTTATTTAGCTAGTAGCGTAATTACCTTCATTACGCCAGCACATATCTCCATTACGCCAATTTAATTAATATTACCTATGTGTACTACGTTTAAATACATATTACGCACCAAGAGTTCCAATATTAATTATTTAGTTGGACTATTTTGAAACATAATGAGAAATTTAGAACAGGTATTACCAATCCAATATAACACCCATAATCAATCTACTTTTATCTTATCCAACATAATTATCTTCTCTATCCAAACTTTTACTGACTGACATTTCCCTAGTACACCTTGACACCACCCCCCAGTATCAACGCAGTCCAAGAATCGTCAGTAGTCATGACCTATAGCAATCAGACTAGTGCTACTGCGAGAATGATAATTTATTTACAGCTTATTACTGTTCAGATGCTCATCAGGAGTAACTAAGCCTGTCACAGTGGAAGGACCTACTACAATAGTTAGATCCTCCACGAAGGCCAAAGGTCACCGAGAACTAGAACCGAAACCTAATTTAAAGCATTAAGAAAGATATCCGAGTGCTAGATTTTTATTAGCGAGAATGTTCGCGGAGATTAATGTCCCTCAGAAGGGACAGAGGTAATTACGTGATAATGCTCGGTTAGCGATAGCAGAGTATCGCGAAAAAGCGTCTCGTGCCCGGGGGGATAAGCATGAACTTCTTGCATACAAGATAAGTCGTTTCATATTTCTACGCGCCAATTTACACGTGCACTAGTGTGCTGCAAGGAGGAAGCATGCGGTATACACAGCGCACCTGCTGTGTGTTCACCATATGAGCCATTAGGCAATGAACGTGGGCGGTATACGCGTCCTATATGTCGTATTATCGCGCGTATATCGAGCCTGCCAATAACAGCCGCTTATAAACGGCCTATCCTTTCGTAACACGCTCGAGCTGTAATTCCGGGACTTAGTGCAACGATACGATCTCAAAAATCCTGTAGTCACGATACCGAGATTTGGAAACAGGCTCACGAATGATGGATGGTCAGGAGTACGTGCGAGATCAAGGATTAACCAGTCAGCTGTAACGATGCTTCGAAATTCAACCTTACCTGGGTCTGGGTCAGTGATCATCCTAAAATCCGCACCAGGAACGGAGAATTATCATGCAACGTCGTTACATACGGAATTTCTAATTTCGTCCTATATGACATGTCTCTGTGCGTCACGGTGAAATCATTTCCTTCGAAGGAACGCTTAGGGTCCAAACATTTTAACCCTTACGGTAAGGAGGACCTGGCCACGGTTATACATTCGTGGTACGAGCAAGTTTCCCACAAGAGTGGTTGCACTGTTAGGCAACGTACCGCGAAAACGTGTTTTGCGGTACCTTGACAGTCATAGGTGACGTTTCGTGGATGCCGTCTATAGGCAGCGGTAGTATTCAGAGAACGTTTCATGGCCACTGCCAATGGGTGACAGTAGTACCGAAAGGGTTAGACTTCAGAGCTGATAATTTTGTGCAATAGCTAGTCTCCTTTACCTCTTTTGCGTTCACTCTTTGATATCCCGATTCTTTCTCGTTCAGTTTTTCCTAGACTCTGGTTCCTCATCTTGGCATATTCAGGATGCATGCTAATTGGTTATTTGGAGAGGCGTTAATTTTCCAATCGGGGGTATTCTAGGTGTCGTGACCACCCTTCCATGTAGCCTTAGAGCGCCTTCTTTCCATAAGGATGGGACGATACCTGAGCAGGCGTGAGGTTACTGATTTTGCCTAAAGGTTATGGTCTTTCTTCAGGTCCAAAGCATCGGTGATAGTTAAAGTAATTAGAGGAGTTAAGGTAACTCGTGTTAAGGGGTTATAATGCAAAGAAGTAGTAGCCAGTGGAAAAGGTGGAAAGACTGTTCAGATGTTTATCAAATGTGCGAACAGTTAGAACTGGCCTGTCTGTTTAGGGCAGTGACGAGAGACTAAATGCAGGGGAAGGGATTGCTTCCACATTACTGGTATGTAGAATTTATTTTAGTGTTTAGCTTTTACTGCAACATTTCGGAATGATCCTTCGGAATTACACGTTTTTTGGCTATTGACGAAATTAAGATTTAAAAAACACCTGGTTCACTGTCTCCTCCCTCCAATATTCCAAGATTCCAACTCGAAAATAGCCTTTCTTATAAATCCTCGAAATACCGACCTCATTGTTCATTGAGGCACACCAATAATCCATATGCACCGTGTAAAATGATATATTTGAACAAGGACCCTACGAATGGTACCTATGAATAGCCAAACACGAAAGTGCCGAGTAATTAAAAAAAGAATGCACTCTAACTTCCTATAACCTTCCTCCACTAATGGGCTCACGGGTACCCGGTCCATGAGAAGCAATTCCGCTCGGTGGAAATTAATTTGCAGCCCTTGAACCCTCGAGTACCGCGATTATATTCGCATCACTCTTCCAATTACAACCCTCTCGAGACTGGCCCAAACGAATCTCGAACCGTGGCGCCACGTTCCGCCTTGTCAGCGACTGGTCTGCGGACCAGGCGAGACAGAGGTAGCAAGTTTGCCGGTGGGAAGGACACAAAAGCGCATAGGCCTTAATTGACCGATGTGTACGAGGGACAAATAGTATCGCTTCGTAAACGGGGCGCGGCGTGGTACAGCTACGTTAGTGTAATCATCGCGGCGTTCGCCAGGTCTGTCTGCTCGCATTACCGATCCCTTATTTCCTACAAACTGTGCCCGGTGGAAGGAACGATAGCAGAGATGAATAGACGGACAGACGAGGCAATAGCCGTGGCTACGCGCCGGGTTGACGGCGCACCAGTGACACACTTGACACGCGTTACGCGAGTGCAGTTAGCATGCCTAATATTATGTTCAAACGGGTACAGACGTATCGGAACAAAGACAGGGCAGATAGTTCGGATGACCCGCTTCTGGCGTTAAGGTTAGCCCCATAATTGAATACGACTGTGTAGTTTCGTCTGCGGAACTAATACGCTAATAGATAAGACATCCTCCAGATGGCGCCACGCTCGCCTCCAGAACTCCTATCTGATTGGTACGATCTACATCGACTGACTCAATGACCAATGCTGTCTCGGTACACTGTTCACGTGTTTCGATCAAAGCAGTTAAGTGATTATTGCGAAGCCCGACCGGGATTCCAGCCCCTGACACGTGGACCACGACTTGACCCAATTTGAGGTTATGTAGCGCAGGGGAAATATTTTTTGAACGGTGTTAACTACTCGCGATACCAATAAACTCACAGATGCGGTGCCGTGCGCTACAGTGTAATACGCCGTAAGGTGTCACATTGGCGTCGCGAGATACTGTATCGATTCTGAAATATTTCCAAGATATCGATGACACTATGCGACGACGTGCACTCTGGAACTGTAGCTCGAGAAATGAATGATCTGGTTGTTAACTGACGTGCAGCCCACGTCATTTTTATTTCTGCGATAAATGCCTATCGACGTGGTGTACACGTCGCTGGCGATTTTGGAACAAAAGCATCTCCACGTGCGTGGCACGTCTTTCTAGCGCAAGTGGTTAAATGTGTTTTATATTTTATTTTTAGGTTAAGTGTCGCGTTTTAGGGTCTCAGGGTGTAAATGAGGAGGTTGTTTAGCGATAATTCGAAAAATCGATGTATAATCGGTGTTACGTGTGATCGTTTAACCAGTCAATTGTAATGGCGCGGGTTATTAAAAGAATTCCGCTTTGTAGCTGTAGGTACGCAAAGCATTTTCATATATTGCAGGAATTTCTTAATAAAATGGATCAAATTCTCACATAGAAATATGCACCTATGTGCCCGTACGTGTACATCAATGCTGTAGGGCTATAGTACATAGGCTTTATAGAGGAAAAAGCGCGTGCTTAAAGTAATAAACGTTTCTCGCTATTGCATTATATTTTAATAACCTGCTGTCACTCAAATTCTGTCCATTTTCCGAATTCTTGTTAATTTTTATTGCTGGATCAAATTTCGATAATTCCTATTTTTAGCGAAATTTTGGAATATCGTTGTTGAAGTTGTACAAAAGTAATTAATTTGTACGAAACGTGATCCTGAGGAACATTCTATCTTCTTGAACAAGGTACACTGTACTTAGTCTGAGGAATATTTAGTTTTCATTTTTAAGACTTCAAAGCTTGCAGTCTAACTAATTTCTTTTTATCTTTCCCATAAATAATGGACTCACCTAAATTTCCCAGAAAAATTTAATTTCTATGATCTTATGACTAATGAACAGAAAATTTATATTCAATAAACTTACTAACTGTAACGTATACGAGTAATAGTTGGTAAGTTTGTTGAATATAAATTTTGTTTAATGAAGTAGATTGTAAGTTTATTGAATTTTAAATGAGTAATATATATATAATTAGCTCACCACGTTGTTAGTCAAAAATATCAATACAATTGAAAATTTTAATTAAAAACCAGAGGAATTGAAATGGTTATAGCAATTCAATAAGTTCTGATCCCTTCATTTATGCAAAAATATTAGTTCACCACGATATTAATCGAAAATGTCGATACAATTGAAAATTTAAATCAAAAACCTATAGAAATTGAATTTTATAATTATTAAAAACGAGTAAAAATAAATATTACCCTAATTTCATAATGAAGGAAAGGTACAGAAATAGGATTTTATAATTATTAAAAACGAGTAAAAATAAATATTACCCTAATTTCATAATGAAGGAAAGGTTCGATTTTAGATAAAAATCGACCACGCATTAACCAATACATAAGACGTGCTTTGTTTGGAACGTGTTTTCAAATATATATTTAAATATACCAAAATCACCGTGTTCTTAAACAAATATACTTTCTATAGTTACAATAAAAAATACTCCTGAATAAATCATCAAAATTAAAAAAAGAAAAATTTCTAAACGCCCCTGCAATTCCCCCAAAATATTATTTCGTTAACATTTTCTAAATATCCAAAGTGATAGGTTAAAATCACACAGCCTGTATAGATTTGCAAAAAGAATTATACAGAAGAATTATACAGTCATTTGTCAATTTAATAACTGCGATAAATATCCGGCGACTAATGCAAACAATCATATAGACAAAAGGTTAGAAAACCTAAAAAGAGAAAGATATATTCCTAAACACCTCTGCAATTACCCAAAATATTATTTCGTTAACATTTTCTAAGTATCCAAAGTGATAGGTTAACTCACATACAGCCATTTGTCGATTTAATAACCACGATAAATATCTGTTGACGAATGCAAGCAATCATATAGACAAAACGTTGTATCAATGAAACCTCTAGTTATGAACGTGTCCGTCCTATTCGGCGGGAAACATTGTCCTCGGGAAACTGCCTCTCAGTTATTGCAGAATCTTTCTCGCATCTAAAAAGGTATTACGGTACAAGCTCAAACAATGGAAACTCATAAGCGATGCTGACAATGAGAACGATAGCGTGACGGAGGTCCGATAGCCAATATTTTATGCATCGATCCCACGGTCAGACTCTGAACGAACGTCGATAAATAATAATGGCTATTCTCGTGCTATCCATAAATCCTGATTCCTTGAATTACGTATACCAGCGCATCACGTGCTCTTGTATAATACCGCGCTTCACAGGGGGAGCTCCCTCTATATGCAATTAACGCTTATTATGCAACTTCTGCGTAAAATGGCTAAGTAAAGTAACTGGAAGTTTAATGAATTCTTGCATAAAGCTTCGCTTATAATCTTACCGATATCGGTATCCAAAGTAATTCACGAGAATGATTAATCAGCGTTTTTATTTTCTTTTTGGGTATTGTCAGGTTAGGTATAGTTTGTGATAAATTACGCACGTATTTACATACGATGTGAAAAATTTCGGGTGTACTTGTTGGATAGTTTGTAGTAAGTATGAAGTACATTTCCGTGGAAATTGTAAGAACGTGTAGGTTAGATTTGTTATGATATATGTTTGATAAGTGAAACTTGTATAGTGAATGATGAACTGAAAAGTTTGGAAAATTTCGTGATTGTATCGGTAAAATTAGAAGATAGAGATTGAACTGAATAATATAGCTATATGATATCTGCATTTGTTGGAGATGTGGACCGTGGTGGCGCTAGTGAGTTAATCTTAAGGCTGCAACAGCGGCGGAAAATATATTGCTATTATATTGATAGTATTTATTCTAATGATATTTTTAGGATGTGTGATATATGTGATAAAAATGACTCGAATGAATATTGAAAACGACTTAAAAATGGTTATTTTTTAAACATTTCTTCGGGAAATATAGTTACCTTTGTCTCAAATTTATTGAAACAAATAATGAGGCTTCTAATTTTGAAATATGTGCATTAGAAAAATACAAATTTTAAATAAATCTGTAATAAAAGTGTACAATAATTCCTTCGAATAAGCAGTGAGTTCGTGATACATTTTCGTGTGTTTCTATTAATTATATTTTTCGTTACTCTTGTATAAATTTCTCAAATTCTTCAAATATTCGTAAAATGTATTTTCCTGAAATAATTGAACTATATAATGGTATTTAAATGTCAACAGGTAAAGAAATTCCATATTTCGAGCTTACGATATTTTTTACTGCATATAGAGAATGTTATTTCGTTTAATTTTTCTCGATTTATTGCTAATTTTGTAAGCAACGGCGTTTTATAATTTGTTATTACGAAGAGTTATGAAGAATAAAAAAATTCGAGAACTTTGTCGTATGATCGACAGCGTTTAAACGAGTTTTTAAAGAGACGTCGATCAATCATAGTCATTGATAGGCAATTCCCTCTTCCTTTGACTTTCAAGTTGACATCAGATTTTAGTCGGAGTGTATAATCGACCGTTAATGTTGATAAAAATTTCATGTCGGGGAAAAATAAAGCATGTTACTGGCGAAAACAGTGACTTGAAATTAGTTAACGACAAGTTAATAACGTAATATGGTCTTGTGTGCTCGCATGCAGTTGTAAGGGCTAAGAAAACACAAGTACTTATTCGTAATAATACCTGAATTAAAACAAATAGAAGAACAAAGTAATACACATCTGGAAAAATTATGGAAAATACAAATGAATATATACTAATTTCTTTATTCATTCGAATTAATAATTCCTATCTATTTCTATTATTTCTATAATTAGCTGTTGGTAATAATTAGCTAATTGGAAATTTTTAATTAATTTTCCTGATTACAATATGATTCTATTATTGAAGATTATTTAAATTAATAATTTCTTCTGATATTATTATTACTATTTTGACTAATAATTCCTTTAATCTTTACATGTTGTAAACGTACCAAATTAAGTATGTACAATACTATGCTACTATACTAAATTCAAATAATAAATAAATAATAAATAATAACAAATTCTAATATATTATAAAAATACTATTTTCGAATAAATAAATTTGTTATATGAATAAATAAATACGCCAAATGTATAAATATATCTATATATCCAAATATCTGTATATATAAAAATCCACCAACTTTTCCGAAAACATCAACAATTTATAATTATAATTTCACATTATCGCGTACAAAAACCTGATTTATTATTTAAAAAGACAACCACGTGAATTGCTATGGAACAAAAATCATCAGGTACTAAATTGTCTTCCGTAAAAGCCTTTCGTGGTCTCGTTAAAAGTCGTAAAAGTACTAACGAGATGTTATCGTGGTTGTAAATTGGCATCTATTACCTTTCCCTTGATGTGCCCGGTCTGAGAATAAGTAGCAGATGGAAAGTTGGATTTGCGTGTCACAAATTCGAAATCATACAGCCCCCGGTGCTCAGCAATGTCTAAATTATCGTGGAAAAGTAGCTTAAAGTGGGAACTTTATATATGGCAGAAATTTATCGCAATTGCCTTGTACCGGGTAAGACCTGAAATTGAAAGCTTTCGCAGAGGCGATGAAGTAATTTAGTTTCTAACATTAGACGTTGGATTGAGAGAAACATTTAAACTCTTCGAAACTGCAGTCTAGAACGTTTACAACTCGGTTCGCTGGGAATGGCTGGATAGTTTCGAGTACTGAAACATTTCACCCCATCGTTCGATTTTTCTTTGCAATTTTCCAACATTAGGAGATACTTTCGCGAAAATCCCTCAATTTCTGTCTCAATTATTAAAGAATTATACAACGAAAGGTACGTTGCTATAGACACTGATAGATAGCTGAAAATTTGGGCACAAAAGGTCGTTAACGCTAGAGCTACCGATCATGATACACACCTAAATATGATATAAGTTATTGATAATAATTAAAGTACTACGATGAGACTAAAAGTACATATATAATTACGATCAATATCGAATAAAAATCGGTATTAATTTTTCCAAAAGCAACTCTCAGCAAAGATACAAAGATAAAAGGCCTAGGACATGTCATTTTGACACCTTTGGTAGTGCTAGTATTAAATTCTTTGTGACAGTGCTATAGGAAGTTGTTCTTCGAATATTTTCTTTCACTATTTGACTTTAAAAATTTATATATGAAAGTATCCTAAAGGAAGAAATTTTGTTGACAATATGGGATTTATTGTGTCGAAAACTGATATATCAAATAATTGGAACAATTATTTTTTAAGTATCGATTTTCCTTTTTGTTTGTTGAAAAGGAGAGGAATAAAAATATATTTAATAGATTTTGTTAGAAGTTGTTAATTCATTACTTGTGACAGTACTAGTAATAATTTACTTTCATCCTACTTTCCTTGAGAAAAATTGGAGACGGAGATACATAGAGAGCATAATTAATTTCTAATTAGTATGCTTCTGCACTGTCACAGAAACTCTTTCATGCATCCTAAGCTTCTTAGTTACCATAATGGAGGGTTCCCAGATAGATATAAAGCTTCTGACATTAAGATCACAAAATTTTTACACAACTAGAGGAATTTCTATTCAATTTATATTAATATGATATATGATGTGAGAAATGAAAATTCAATTAAATCAAAAATAGGAACGAATTTAATATAATTCTTATTTCTTGTATTTTATTTTTAATTTAATCTTTAATTTACCTCCACGAAAATTTCGAATTTATTACATCTAATTATTCCAGGATTTCGTGAATTAAAATTGCTGCCATAATACCGAATAATAATAATGAACTCGAAAATAAAGGATGTATTATCGACAACCAGAGGGTTTTATATTCAATTCTACCTTTACTTTTAATTTAATTTAATTTCTATTTCTTATTTCTTTATTTCTTATATCTTGTTTTTAATTTAATCTTTAATTTATCTCCTCGAAACGAAATGAAATGAAATTTATTACATCTGTTTGCTCCAGAATTTTATGGATTAAAATTACTGCCATAATACCGAATGTTGACTGTAAAAAAGGAACTAAAACCTTAACTCAAAAATAAAAGATCTTTTATCGACAGCCAGAGGATTTTATACTCAATTTTACTTTTATTTTTAATTTAATTTAATTTTCATTTCTTATACCTTATTTTTAATCTAATCTTTAATTTAACTCCTTAACAGGTTCAAATTTATTAAACCCGCTTGCTCTAGAATTTCATGGATTAAAAAATTCTAAATTTACTGCCATAGTATCGAATAATAACTGTAAAAAAGGAACTAAAATCTTAATTCTAAAATAAAAGATCTGTTATCGACAACCAGAGGATTTTATACTCAATTTTACTTTTATTTTTAATTTAATTTAATTTTCATTTCTTATACCTTATTTTTAATCTAATCTTTAATTTAACTCCTTAACAGGTTCAAATTTATTAAACCCGTTTGCTCTAGAATTTCACGGATTAAAAAATTCTAAGTTTACTGTCGTAATATCGAATGATAACTGTAAAAAGGGAACTAAAATTTGAACTGAAAAATAAAGGATCTATTGCCAACAACGTATCTGAAAATTGTTTTAAAGTTTCAATGAAACGAATCACCTTTAACCATCTTGAAACGTTGTTGAAAATCATGAATAGACCTTTAACTGATTGAAAGTTTCTAGTTTGTCATTTGATTACCATTTCAGTGTCTTAAGAGGGTTAGAGTGGTGTAAAATTCCAAAATGGTCGGAGACAGTGAATATCAATGTTGTTTGTCGTCGTGAAAACATACTTCTCGAAATCTTGGCCATTTAAAGAGTACCATCGCGGGGCTCGCTGTATCGTTTACGAAATCTGCACATTAAGGGGAGCCAATCTCGAAGAATAATAGAGCCATTTCTTTGAACTCATTTCCCTTCACGACGTAATTGGCTGTTGTATCATCTAGCTCGCGTGTAACGAACGAAAAGGAAAAGAAAGGAAATAAGTGGCGTAATGAGAACGCGAAAGTTTCTCGCATATTTATAAAACTAATGACCTTAACTCTGTGAGCAACTTGCAGATGCTATTCCTTTTCTTACAAAATGGCCCTTTGCTTAACGCGATTACGCACCTTTGCTTGTTGTACACGGAAACTTCCTCGCTTTCTGCATTTCAGATCCGTGTCCTTCTTTAAAGTAATACAACCTAACTAACTTAACTAACCAACTGTGACTTGATATTCCGAGTAATACGTTATTTATTAGTATGCGTGGCTTTTATGAAGCAGTGTGCGTGTGCACAAGCTTACGGATGTGCTTCGTATAATTGGAAGTAATGAAATTTCCTGTATTATGGATTTTTTATTAAATAATGCAGAGGACAGTGTTTTCTAATATTATTGGAATGTTAAATAATATTTTGGAATACTATAATAATATTGAATAATATTTTATTATACTGCAAAAAAAATTGAATATTTTATAGTATCAGAAGAATAATTATTTAATATTATAATAATATTTATTGCAGTAACATTATATAATATTATAATAATATTCGATAATGATAATTAATATTTTGTAATACTATAATAATATTAAACAATATTTTACCATATTACAAAAAGATTGGATACTTTGTAATATCATAAGAATAATTTTATGATATTATAATAACATGTATTACAGTAATATTTTATAATATTATAATAATATTAAATAATAACAATATTATACAATATTTTATAATATTCTTATAACATTGAATTCTATGATACAATAGTTTTTTCCCTTTGTGACTTCACGCAGAATAATATTATAATTTGCATAATAATATTATACTAAATTTTAAGATACTTCGTAACTATCTTAATGCTACAATTAAAATCATTAAATATTATATTGTGAGCTACATATTATAATATGAAAATGTCATATAATTACCCAGACGATCTCACGACAACGACTTCGAGTGTTATTTACTATACTACCTCTATTATAACTTAACACAACAAAGCTGCATTGAAATATTATAGTCAGTCACGCTTAAGAGTAGATCAATTTCAAGATATGGACTGGTTGCCATATTTACATCTAGTTTAATTCTAGACTCCACTATAGTAATTCATACTTGACTGAAGATGGTTTTGGCCACCCAACTTCAGATGATTTTGGTGGTATTTGTTTGACATAATTGAATTACCTGTAATTATTAACTATATCTGTACAATCAAAATTTGAAATCTAGTCAATGAACCAATATATGAACAATATGAGCTTAAAAGTCATTGATATAGAAACACTGTGTATTTAAATGTGTACTATATGAATATTTCAATTTTAAAACGGATATTATAGTATACAGTTACTTTATTATATTGTAATGAAGAATATTATAATATATAAGATGTCTCAGATTTTTGTAACCAAATTTTCCCTGCATTTAAATTATTATTTATAATTTTGTTCAAAAATTATAACAAAAATACGAGATATGGAATAAATAATATCTTTTGGTCATAGTAATACAGATATATAAATATACCAATAATAATATTTTTATATTTTTAATACTTATATTTTAATACTTTTCTTTTTATAATTACCAACTGTTTGAGATTATGACACGTCGTGCAATTAACAAATTATTTTTAATTTTCCCAAATTTAAATTATAAATTAATAATTCTTCGATTTCAGGGTGTTTTAATTATTTATGAATCGAAATGTCATAACTTCTGAATATTTTATATTTTATTCTCCCCGCAGAAGTTATACTTGTATCACATATTTTTCATTCAAGTCCACAGAATAGCCGTACAAATTTTTACAGCGAAGAATTGGAACAACCTGTATAGTTACTTCATTATCGAATATAAATGTTATTCTTTCATTTGGGGCTTCTGGAATACACACCAGTCTAATGCATTATTAAATCCTATAAAATATTACATTATAGATACACTGTGGCTCCTCGAGGGTTTTGTTTGAAGGAAGTAGTAACAGGATGCATATACCACGTAAACGAAAATATCGTTCATATTTCTCTTTCATATCCGTGGTTTTTTCTTTGTCGCCTGTCTCACCCCTTATGCTAAACGTAGTTCTTTCGCGCTCAGCTGCCTCTCTTCCTCAAAGAGTTCCGCGAGTCAAAAAGACTCCACTTTTATTTTTCTCGGCACGTTCTTTAACGAAGCAAGGTTCTTTCAAAAATCCATCCGATTTCCGTCATGCAGCCGCGTCTTAGATTTTTCAGCAACTCACTACGATTATGCAAACGCTCGAAAAATATTATTTATTAAGTGTCACAGAAACAGAAAATTGGAAATAACTAGACATTCGATTTTAAATTTAATATAATTACAAGTATCCACACTATCTTCTTAAATATAGCTTAAGAATATTTAAAGTTAATTTAAAATATTACTAAATTAATAATTCAATTAATTAATGAATATTTAAATTATATATTCTTTATAACTATATTTGAATTTAAATTATTCTCCAATTTTTATAAATTTCAATTTTATTAGGTGTATTTCACTCTATTTCCACATTTCTAAATATTATAATGATACTTCTTATGGTTGTTAAATTGGATATTTAAATTTTATATTCTTCGCAACTAAATTTAAATTTAAATTATTCTCCAATTTTTATAAATTTTAATTTTATTCGGTATATTTCACTCTATTTCCACATTTCTAAATATTATAATGATACTTCTTATGGTTGTTAAATTGGATATTTAAATTTTATATTCTTCTCAACTAAATTTAAATTTAAATTATTCTCCAATTTTTATAAATTTCAATTTTATTTGGTATATTTCACTCCATTTTCACACTTCTAAATGTTATAATAATACTTCTTATGGTTGTTAAAACAACATACTGTTTTTCATAAAACATAATTCTTCTTTATCATTGCTTATTATTTTATTGAATATTCTGACCGGTGAAACGAATATTTTAACAAATTTTCAACCAAAGAAGAGAACGATCTTAATTATAAAAAATTAATATCTTAAAGCTTGAAATATATCAATATTAATTTATTTAATTACAGACACTGAAAGTTTATTTACTTATAATTACAAGTCTCGAGAAGATACGATTATGGATCAAGGCTTCGGCTGTCCAAACACGTTCTTCTAATTTCATCCCACTTTTCATTTATTTCACGTGTTCAGTTTGGAAATCATCATTATCTAGAACATTTTTCGCGAATATATTTTTCGTCTCCCCTATGCATTCAAGAATGTTCCATTGAGATACGAAATAGCCTTCAAACTTCGTTGCTATTCTTTCTCGGTTTAATTTAACGTGTTTCAGCTAGGAAAAACAATTTTTAATCGTTCACCTTACACTAACCTGGAAACCAGAGAAGGTTCCTTGTCCAGCAGTGACAAGTGTTTGTCTTATGTTCAGTGACAGCCAGAATTCTCAACAATAACAAGTTTCCCCTAAGCTCTAAATCCTCTGCCAGCTCTATCGATCCTCAGGAGTTGATAAAAATTAACCTCAATATGGTAAACATAGTCTCTTGCTTCCTGGATTTCAGGCTTCACAGAGATATCAAGCTTATGCTTGTTAACCCTTTGCACTCGGCGATTATTTTTGTTACAGAAACATAGTAATTCGAAGACTTGCTGCCATAAAGTCGACGATATTTTTAACCCTTTGCGCTCGATGATTTTTTGGCTAAAAAAGGGGTACGAATTGAAAAATTTTCTGCTATAAGGCTGATGATATTTTTCGATCAGTAAATAAGAAATCGTATAATAATTAAGACGTAGAATTATTTAATTTTGATACCTCGGGCAGTGTTATGTTATTTTAAATTTGATATACTAATTAATATCGATCTTTGAAATTTTAACAAATGGCGACTGAAAGGAGCCCCTCGAGCGCAAAAGGTGAAAATGGCAAATAAAAAGTCGTATGCAAATTAAGACGTAAAATTATTTTGCTTCGATATTCCACGTATCGTTGGGTAATTGTAAATTTGATATATTAATTAATATCCATCTTTAGAATCCGATTAAATGGCGACTGAGAGGCGTCTCTTGAGAGCAAAGGGTTAATATTACACAAATCTTCCTTTCTTAAACTTCCCTTTCCAATTTTTAATACTATTAATTTAGTACTTAATTTTTAATACTAATACTATAGATGATCTTTTCATAATTAAATTGAACGAATGGCAGGGTTTAAATATGTCTCACTATACGTGTTCGAATATTCTGCACAGAATTAAACAGGGATGACAGAAGTTGACAGGAACTTGGAGCCAACATGGCGACTATCCTCTGTTTCATACCTCATGCTCACTCCGACACTCTTAATACCATGGTATCCTAGACCGTGATCCTTGATACAAGCCTCGATCAGGTTACACGAGATACTGGAATTAAGGTAACTCGAACTATACTTACTTTAGCTAGCTGATGGTACCGTACTAGTAGACTACCAGCCTAATTTGCTACAACAACTAGCTATCTCTTATGGCTTAGATATTGTTGCTCAATTATGTACTAATATATATCTAGGATCGCGTTTTGGGTGGATTGACTTAAGATAGTATTGTTGGCTTCTTAACCACTCGCGCTAGAAAGACGTGCCACGCACGTCGTAATGCTTTTGTCGCAGAATCGCCAACGACGTGGTACACACGTCGTCAGGCAATTGTCACGGAAACACTGGAACGTTCTGGCACACGCGTCTGTGAATTTCTTGCTAGCGCAAGTGGTTAATAGAATAAAATAAGCTTATAAATATAATGACTGTGGCTGGCTATGAAACAAGAGAGATTCGCTATGGACACGCTCTTCTGATTTTTCTTAACCTTTTCGCTACTACGGGTGACTATAGTCACTGGCCACGAGATGCCGTCTACAAACGACAGGTGACTATAGTCACGGGGCACAAAAATTGAGTAAAAAATTGAGACAAGTGCTACCGTTCCTCTTAGCCCTCTTCGCAAAGAATTGCAAGCTCTATTGCGGTGGTCAGTTCTTCCCTTTCTTTTTTTCTTCGAAAGATTTGCGTCAAAAGGCCGAATGCTAAAGACTGCACGATCGTTATGTTTCCATCTTTGACACGTCGCTTTGTAGTACTAGAATTGCAAGTTTCGACCAAACTTTTGTCTGTCTTCAAGTATAACCTACCAGTAACTCAAAGTAAATTACAGAATGAATCTTAACTTTTCTCGAAAAATGTCTCAAATCTCATATAGAAACAAAAAAATTCATGAACGAATTATTTTGAGGGCCCTCTCTACCCTTATAGACCGGTATGGACTAGCCTAGGCTGCTATGGAATTACTGGTAATGAAGTGCATGGGAATAATTTTTGGGTCGATACAGAGTGCCAACAAATAGATCACGAAGTGCAGGTAGAATGCACTCTATCAATAGGTACGAGTTGAAGTCGAGCAAGTCGATATTCTTCAGACAAAGGACACAGAATCTGGTCTGCGTTAGGTCTAGATCGACGGGAGGTATTCGCAGTGAACGAATACGTTATACAGGCCTGGAAGTTTTCTGCAATGTCGGGGGACGTCTTCTCGACATCCCTCCATAGTACATTCAGCAGTACGTGTACTTTCAAGAAGTTCGACGATAAGTTTAAATATTTGAGGATACACAAGTTGGGCACGGCCATCTCTCAATTCAGAAATGCATCAACGTCCGACGCAATTTACTCTCCTATAGGGAATAAACGTTGCATTTTGGGATGATTTTTAGTTAAACTAAGAATGTGTCTCTGGTATTTGTACATTATCTGTATGTACATAATAATGGATGTCCCAAAATTCACGTAAAAAGTAATTTGGTAGAAAACAGATTTTAATTTAAAATTGTAAATGTTTTATTCGTTCATAAAGTATATATCAGTATACTTAGTATCCTAATATTTTAGTATTTTAACGTTTTAGTATTTTAGTAATATTTTATTTTCGTTGGCAACACTTTACCGCACAAATGGCGCAAAATTTAAATCTTGCGTGAATTTTAGAACACCCTATATTATCTAATTGAAAATTTTATTATAATATTTTAATTGATAATACTACAATCCACGAAAGAAAGTATTTTTATGAATCGTTGAATTTCATACACTTCGCCTAAAATAATAAATTTGAGGAATAAAGAAATGATTGCAAATTATTTTAATTTTAATTATTTTAGGAAATTTCGTGTACCTTAGATAAATAAATTTTTGAAAATGTGATAGTAATATTTTTATAAATTATTGAACTTCGTGTACTTCTTGTAAATAAATTTTTAGGAACGTAGTCTTGTCTTCAAAATATTTTGGAGTAATTATTTCACGTTATAATAACTATAGAGAAATTACTTAAAATTATTTAAAATAATGGAAGCTGTTTTATTTCATTCATAGTTTATGTTATTAAACTAACGTGCAAAATGGAAGTATGGAGATGGTGAAATTATACAAAGACCACGGGAAAAATATAAGTTCACTTCTATTGATTTTCTGATTCTAGCACTACTTGCTAGCTGAAAGAGTATTTTAATATGACATAACCAAAAAGAATAACAATCTGATATTTATATTCCCGTAGAAAGAGATATTTTTCTACGATCTCTAATTTTTTCCTTTTATTTTATGGATTTTAATGCAATTAATAAAATAAATTTTTAAAATAGTAGACGTAGGTACATAAAATTCGCCCCTTTGATATTTTTATTATTTATTGCATACTGTGAATCTTAATAGTTCCTTCCACCATTTATAGAAAGTATTTAAAAAATTATATCATTCAAATTGCTGAATTTAAATATCCAATATCGTACATTTAAATTCGTAACCAAATTTTTCATCACGAATAGGAGAAAAATTTATCTATCCATTTTAATCTCTTAATTTAATTAGTTACTAAACAAATTAGTGACGAAAAGATCACTATAAATAGATTAGTAGAAAATAAAATAGTAAATCATAATAAAGACACTAAATCATTTATATTCGCTCTATTTTTGATATTCCTTGCAACGAAAATACTTTTATAAATTGGAAATTAATTTAACATCGATATAATTTGATCTTCAAATTGATGCCAGATATTTCTGAGTTAATTTCACAAGATGGCGGACACGTTCTATTCTCACTGGCACGTCTATATATTGATCTAATGAACGTTAATAATTTATTAACAGTGCGTTATATTAAATAATCTTCCAAAGATAAGAATAATCTACGAATAAGAATCACATCGAAGAGATATAATGTTTCTAAGGTTTCCAATTTTAATGCAAAATGGTTTCCTGTTATTAATACTTGGCGTACCAGTTTCATGCCGTATTCGCTTCTATGGTGAATATTCTATTCCTGGAAATTTACGCTGCGCATTTCGGATTCCCAGAACTTTCATCTTAACTCTTTCCGGAAGCTTATTTTAGTTTTATTTTCCTAAGGCTGAATTGAGTTTCTACGTCTTCTGTCCGAGTTTTTCTGCTATCGACTTAAACTCTCCATCTTCGTGTTCGGGCAGAAGTAAGAAAAGATTGTACCGTTCGAATCTGCGAACTGTCCCGCGGTAAAACTAACTCCCACCATTTAAACGAAACATAACCTCGTTATCATATTTTTGAATAATTTTCCCGGCTCTTCGTTAAATAATTGACGTATATTTCCGTGAAACGTGGAATCGTTAATTGAAATTTCATAAATTCTGTTATGTCTGGCTCGAATCTAATTACTCAAAAATATGGAAAACAAATTAAACCTGTGTAATTGGAATTCCATTTTCACTGTGAGAGAAAGAATTCTGATCGATCATGCTTCCCTACTCTGCATTCAAAATTCTGAATTAACAACTGTTATAAATGTACCGTTTATTATTGTCATCGTACATAACCTCTAAAATCACGCAATGTTAAAAAGTAATTGCGATTTTGCATTTTTATTTCATCAAAACAGAAGTTAAAATTAATAACGCGGAAATATTGGATAAATCAATTGTTGATAATTGAATAATTGCAAATACAATGTTCTGCAGTAGAATATTTATCTCCCTAGGGAATTTTTAATAAATATCACTGCAAAGTTTCCATTTCAAATTATTATACGTTTTATACGTTAAAAATATAAAATATCGCAATTTCCACAATGTTTGAAGAATTCTACTATCTACACTGTTAGAATAGTTGAAATTCAATTTCATGCAAAAATAATGGATTTCTTTTTACTTCACCTAATATGTATATTGTAATAGAATTAGAAATTCTAGACATAAAGAAATTGTATTATATATGAAACGGTGTTCTCTTTGGTCCCGATCTTTCTAGAACTGTAATCCGGGGCACGTGATCCTGCACGAAAGTAGGGGGTATTTGTGATTGATCATCGAACTCTTTCGGTCCTTCCAGCTAATGATAAGGAAATAAACCAATCCCTAACTTAAGTGAACTTGGGACCTTCGGTCTTAAGGCCCCGACACATACCCTTCCCCCTCCCAATATTACACGATTCCAGTTAAATTCCATTACATCCATTATCCATAAACGAAAAAATAAACCAATGCCTAACTTAAGAGAACCATAGACGTTCGGTCCTAGGGCCCCGACACATATGCCCTCCCCTCCCAATAACACTCGCTTCCAGTTAAATTCCATTACTTTAATTATCCATAAACGAAGAAATAAGCAAATTCCTAGCTTAAATGAACTTGGGACCTTCGGTCTTAGGGCCCCGACACACATATTCTTCCCTCCAAATAACACTCGCTTCCTGTTAAATTTTATTATTTCCATTACCCATAAACGAAGAAATAAGCAAATCCCTAACTTAAGTGAACTTGAGACCTTCGGTCCTAGGGCCCCGACACATATTCTTTCCTCCAAATAACACTCGCTTCTTGTTAAATTTTATTATTTCCATTACCCATAAACGAAGAAATAAACAAATTCCTAACTTAAGTGAACTTGAGACCTTCGGTCCTAGGGCCCCGACACATATTCTTCCCTCGAAATAACACTCGCTTCTTGTTAAATTCCATTACTTTAATTACCCATAAACGAAGTCATGTCACCAGCGACAATTGCTCTATCCATTGATCATTCTATAATTCCTGAAGCACTTTGATGCAATGCATAAATCAGTTATGGCTAGAGATATTCGCAATTGAGAGTACGGTACTTAGTACAGCCACCAACAATGAAATTTTTAGTGAAAATGCTAAAATGAAATTATGGAACAATAAGACCCGATACAGTGGTCAGATTTTATCGCAAAGGAATCGAAAATTTTCTTAAAAATCGAAACCAATAAATTTTCTTAAAAATCGAAACCAATGCCTAATTTAAGTGAATTTGGAACGTCCGGTCCTAGGGTACCGACACATACCCCCTCCCTTCCCAATAACACTCGCTTCCAGTTAAATCCCATTACTCTAATTACCCATAAACGAAGAAGAAGACGTAAACAAGAAAGGAACAATCGTGACCAGGTCTGGAGATAGAACTCGTACAAAGAATCTCATCGATGCGAAATAAATTCAACGCTCAGCGACGCGAAGTGTCGAGTAAATTAGCGCCAGAAGGCAGGCGTTGGACAAGGACAAGGAAAAAGAAGAGCCGGAGAGAAGAAGGTGAAATTCAATTACGCAAATGCAGGTAACCGGGAAGACGCGGTCTGCGGGGTTCGACGCTGATAAATTCGGTTCTCCGTGGAAATCTCGCGGCTGCTGATAAGCCTGGGTATTAAGAGGGAAGATTTTGCGAGAAGCAGAGAGAGAGAGAGAGAAAGAGAGAGGAGCAGTTGAGACGGCAAGAAGTTAAACTCCGGTGAGCATTGACACGAAAGGGTTGCGCGAAGAAATTATGGATCGCTGACCGTCGCTCGTTAGGTTCGCGCAACTCAGCATTGGCTGAACGAACGATTTTCCAGTGGAATTTCATCTTTATGTTCGATTCGAAGCCGTCTCGACGAGGCCGCTCCGAAACGGTCCTCGTTTAAATAATTCCTGCAATTGCCTGTTCCCTTCCAGCCTTTATCGCCATCAAACCGAGATTAAATCCTTTACGGTGTGAGCAATGATAACGCGGGATTCGTCCTCGCAGCTCTCGCGGAGGAGGATTCTTCTTGGGTGAAAAAGTGGGATTACGGAAGATAAATACCTCCGGCTGTCTCTGTCTAGCTCTGTCCGGATCCAGCGCTGACTCTGTCCGTCTTTGCCTCTGTTAGAGGTCTGCGGTATAATGAGAGATGCTGACAAGCTGCGCTCAACTAAATGCACCGGAAATGTTATAATTGAGAAAAAAGAGGAGGAACCGGCGCAACGCAGTTCCACTTCTTTTCCAGAGATGAACGTTTAGAGCTGCCATTTTTATTAGCCTTCCCTCGCTGGCAGGAAAACATAGAGGCAAAGCATGGTTATGGCTACGAGGTAATAATTCAATTGCGACAGCGGGGACTCGTTTCTAGTTGAACACCCTTGGAAAATGTGGATTTCAGGTAGACGGGGAGAAGGAAATGGGGAAATTAGCGTGCGAAAATGGAACTGATGAAATTATTTCTGTGATATTTCTTATTTTTGATATTTTTCTAATATTTATGGTTTTATGGCGCCTGTTGTATTTGTGAAATATTATTGTAATTCGTGTTTGTGAGAGTATTCAATGGAGGACTTGTTTTTAGTGAAGCATTTTTGAAAATTAGCACGCAAAAAAAAATTATTTTTGTTATATTTATTATTTTTGGCATTTTTCCAATATTCATAGTTTTGAGGCTTTTGTCGTATTTATAAAACGTTATTGTAATTCGTGTTTGTGAGAATATTCAATGGAGGAGTTGTTTTCAGTAAAGTATTCTTGGAAATTAGCGTACAAAAATGGAATTGATGAAATTATTTTTGTGATATTTGTCATTTTTCTAATATTTATGGTTTTTATAGCTTTTGTCGTATTTGTGAAACATTATTGTAATTCGTGTTGAATGGAGGACTAGTTTGCAGTGAAATATTGTCGGAAGATGTGGATTTGAGATAAAAAGAAAGAAATGGGAAAATTAGTGTGCGAAAAAATATAATTGCTGAAATTATTTTCATAATATTCGTAATTTTTGTAATATTTATGAAACTTTACTATAATTAATATTTATTATACAACAGTAATCCAAAAATATACTGTTAGTAATTATTAGCAGTATCTTTGAACATCTTACAATAACCATATCTTATGCAGTCATAAATATTTATTCAGCAATAAATATTAAAATAGAAATTATAATATACAATTTAATATATATTGTATATATAAATTATAAGAATATTGTGGTATAGAATACACTAATAAAATTCAAAATGCTATTAAAAGTACACTTCACATATGTCAAACCAACATAGGAACTAATTTTCTTAAATCCAAAATTATCAAATTTAAAATTATAAAATCTTCTCCAATTCAAAATTATAACTTCCTCTTCCTGCCCCACATTAAAGGATAGTAATATTCCCATTTATAACATTTCAACAATTTTATCCTCAAAAACTAAACAAAAGATTAAAATCCATTTTTAATCCTTTGTACTCAAAAAATTTTTCATTGTAACAAAACAGCAATCGAAGCTTTTCTCGAAATTTTATAAGCTCGCTAAAACCTTTCATGCTAAAATAAAGACAGAAAATCGCGTATTTGCGAATTCGAGGTACGAATAAACGGAATTATTTTATTTCAATATTTCGTGTCTAGTTATGCTTAATATAATTATCATCTCTTATTAATTACTGAAATTATGGCATTAAAACGAATGGCAACTGAATCATTAATAATTAATAATAATCTCCAATCCCTAATCTCTCGAGTGCAAAGGGTTAAATCCAAAACCCTCTTCCCATACCACACCATAAAAGGTACAAATCAATTCACAAAAATTAATACTAACTAAACTAATACTAAAAATTAATATCAACAAAATTAATACTAAAAATTAATACTACTCACCATAGCATACGTACATTCAAAATAACTCATTAAAACTAAAACTATCGATCTTTAATGGGTACCTAACTATAACGTGTACAGATTATAGTAATTTCTGTGGTACTGGTTGTCATAGAATGTTTGGTATAAGTGTGAGGAATGTTTGTGTGGAAGAATATATGTGTGTGACGAGTATGACAGAGAATCGTGAAGAACAATTAGTGGGAGAATGACAGTCATCAGAAATAGACGTTGTGTGTGAAAGAGTCCTGAATAGATTATATCGCAGTGAGAAGCGAATTTATTTTATGTGATTTAATTATAATTCATGTTGTGTTATTATACTGTTCAATAAATATTGTTATCAGTTTATCCATTTACTCACAATTTCAGCGGTACGATGAATATGAGTGAATATATTGATTATAGTTCTTTCTTAACACGAGTTGATACCAATTTTATTCTTAAAGCAGGTGTACGTGTTCGGTGACTGCAAAAAGGAAAATTCTGGGACCAGTCATTTTCACTGGGTTGGTAGTTCTAGTATTAAAATATAGATCGTGTGTAGCTATATTTTCGTTCAAAATTAATGATTTGCCTGTATATTATATATATAATAAATAATAATCTATTTTTATATTTATTATGTACAATTATTAAATTTATTATTAATAACAAATTAATATTGGCAAGAACAAATTGTCCAGGATAAAAGTTTAAAACGAAAGTGGAAAAATTAATCAATCATTAGGTATGAATCGAAATTTGAATTTGAATTATTTTAAATAATCATTAATATTGAACTTCAGTTTATCATTCACTATGGTCTAAAAAGAAAATTATTGTAAATATTAATTACACGATATATATTTCTCTAAACTTATTTCTGGTCAGTTCATTAAATTAATTCTTCAACTTTTCGAATTTGTGATGCACTTCCTTTATGCTAAAAATATTCTACTTTGTGTACGATCATTCTAGTAAACGATAGATAAATGATTGCAAAAAGGAAAATTTTGGGACCAGTCATTTTGACTGGGTTGGTAGTTCTAGTGTTAATTCCAAAATTAAAATCAATTCTATCCAACCAAAACCCAAATAGAATTCTCTTAAATCTCTCCCAAAATTGCTGTTAATTATTCGCTATAACCTATTCTTGCTTAAAATTACCCAGTAATCTCACTCTCTCGGTTGGGAAAATACCAAAATTAAAACCCATTCCCAAATCTGCAACGTTCATCGTTACAATTGACACGTTCACTCGAACAATGATCGTTTTGCCTTAAACCCAACGTTCATTTCGAAACAAACAAGAATACATTCGCTCGTCGATAAATCTCAGAAACGACACCGCGTTCTATAAATTCCCGGCTCAATGTCGGATTTGTAGAAAAATCTCGTATCCAAAATGCAACCCGTCGTCGTGCCGCGAAAAAACAAAAACGAAAAAGAGAAAAAAAGGAAGAAGGGAAAAAAGGAATTAATCGTGGTTCCGCGGCCGAGCTTTCGCAGTTTTTCAACGCCGCGTTTCCTTCCCGCCTGGCCTCTTTGCGGTAGATCGTATCGCGGCCGAGCAAATTTACTAAATATATTATATCTTTCATACGAGTGCGAAATTTACGCCGCGTGCAAGCACTTTTGTTCCGAGTCGACTTCATCCGCTGGCAAAATCTCTTGTTCCCCTCGATTTTCCGCGAGAAATGTAAAACGTATCGAAAACAAATTTTTCCACGCGATATCGTCCATTCGCGATAACTGTTCGTTACTTGCCGGAATTTCGAGTATCGATAAGTTTGCAGGTTTACCGTGCAGGGTCGTTTCTTTTTTGGAAAATCGAAGAACCACGAGTCTCGCGCGATAGCGTAGATAAAGGACTTATCCGTTTAGATTAAATTAATTATATTTCTCTACTTTCGAATTGCCTTAAGATTGTTTCAATATTACAGTATAATTATACAGAAACAGCGATATGGTTATGAAGAAATAAAATGAGACCTAGAAGACTCAGATATTTACTGTTGAAAGATAGGAATAAATATATTAACTCCTTTAAGGCAGTCTTACGATGACTTTCCACTTAACTCACTAGCGCCACCACGGTCCATAACTCCAGTAAACGTGAAGTCTAGTTTTAATTTTAATCCACTTCGTTGCTTCCTTTCTTAATTTTTATTAATCAATATATGTATATATAATTTTCAGATCAGGAATAATGTGGTGTTATCACCACGGTGGTGAGACCATGAAAATACATCCCCCATAAAATTTTCCATAAAAATAAGAATAAGAATAGATATATTAACTCTTTCACGAGTAAGCAGCCTTTTAAGGAAGTCTTACGAGTTTTCACTTAACTCACTAGCGCCACCACGGTCCATAACTTCCTAACTGATATCTAGTTTTAATTTTAATCCACTTCGTTGCTTCCTTTCTTAACTATTATTCTTAACTACTAGTCAATATATGTATATATAATTTTCAGATCAGAAATAATGTGGTGTTATCACCATAGCGACCAGACCAGGAAAATATACCATGAAATTTTTCATAAAAACAAGATATAATCATCACGATACGAAATAAGATATAATTTTCCATAGAAAAAGCAAGAGATTGAAAACGTCTTTTGATGTAACCAAACAGGAACATCCTTACCTTCTTTTAACAGCTCATCCTCTCCCACAAATCTAGAGGTCTCTCAGAGTGTCTACACTCTGAACAAAAAAAGTGACTATTTTCTCCGCAGAAAAGTTCTATCTCCTTTTTCTCCTACTTTCTTTCATTTACCTCGTTCCTCACTCACTCCTCTCCTCTCGTTTTTGGTCTCTGCCTATTTCGCGGTGAAGATTTCTCTCCCTCCTGGAGTCTCGGTCTCTGTTCCTCCCACTGGCCTACCTCCTACTCGCTCCTCCCACCTCAGTCAAGAGATTTCTTAAACAACCTTACTCCAACGCGGCCAGAAATCCTTTTCTTCGTTAGGTGCTCTCCTTCTTGCTCCCATGCCCGCAGACCTAACTCCATCCTCCTCTCCACGGCCAACGTAGCCGGATGCGGGTTAACTATTATAGGTAAAATATTTGTTCGGTAGGAAGAATAGGAAACCTGGGTAACATGAGGCACAGGCCATTAGAACTAAGCTCTGTTAGTGGCATGGGGCGTATCAAGGTACATTCAGGCTACGTTGCAAAATGTAGTCGCCATTAACACTGATACTTTCGCCAAGATGCTGGGCGTTCCAGATGTTTACCGACTTGCAAGGAACAGAGAAACTAAAAATAACTTTGGCTCGACTGCTAACGCAAGACCTCCATTGTGTCAGTGGAAACTGCTCCTCCTTTGTTCCTTACGACGATCGTTATGCTTATGCCATTTACGTTCATTTGTGCCTTCTTAAATACTTGGGAATACCGAGAACCGATGCTAAGCTTGATATCTTTGGATCAGTGAAGAGATACAGGATTAGAAAGGCACTTCGAAAAATTATTCAGTTATTAATTTGACTATGTTCAATCGATTTTAATTTAAATTTCGAGATATTAAATTTTCGTTTCGTTAGATTTTAAGGACGAGTCTTGGAAGAGTTGGGTCTTACATTTTTTGGCTGTTTTTAATTGAAATAAAGTTTCCTCGACCATGATTATTTGCAGAAGTAAAGATTATAACTTACTATGATAAAGATACCTAGTTTTCCTAAATATTTATTATAAAATACCCGGGAATAATTGAATATAATTAAATTCAACGAGAAATTGGGATATTACAATTAGTGTACTGGCACCAGTACCAATTATAAAAATTATTAAAATTAATTATAAAGTATAAAAATTAATAAGTACTTACATTACTCGATCTAATGGATCAAGTATTTCGTAACGGAATGCTAAGAGAATGGCATGTATGCACACCTAGCCTTATGAAAACGTAGTACGGTGATAAAGAAGGTGGCAGTTGACAGTGGCTAAGTGGAAGAAGACATCGACACCATAGGGGCATTTACTTCCGGCATAAAGGTGGCTGAAGTGATAGAGGAATGGAAAAGGCCCGAGGATTCCATCGACTGTCCTGTCATGAACGACTCTGTTAGGGCATTTCGTCGTACCTCACCCTTATCCCAGCTCGCTAGACCTGCAGGGGACGATATGAAGGTACCGGTGACCCGAGTCGAAACGAGAAATGCCTTTTTCTAGAGGAAAGGGACATCGTAGACTATCAGACCCACGTGCCAGGTCGCATAATCTCATCGATTATTGTTGCTACAACGCCTTCTCGGGCAGAAGCAACCATAGGCTGCTCGGGAGATAAGAAACGTGGGGTAACCTAACCTAACCTGTAAAAATAGCGAAATAAACGATAAGAAGCGGTTTAGATCGAGAGAGGAAAATACGAAGAGAGGGTAAATCGAGAGGAAAAAATGGAAACGCGTAGAGACAAGTTTAAAGAGACAAAATGAACGAGGAAGAAAGTTTGGAACGAGGTTCTGTATAGTTTTAAGAAGATTGGAAAGTTGTTGGATTTGAACTTCGTGCCTGATTATATTATGGCGTGGAAGTAGAACTGTGTATAAATAATAAACGAAACAGTCTGTGGTGGGGATTCGCTCTTCATTGGACATTCGTTTTCACGAGGATGTTCGGATAGTAGAACTTTTAGGTTATGCTGGCATTACTGCAACACGTGCACGTGGAACATCAAAATATAATTAGGAACACTGAATATACTCTTAGGATTTTATCAATATTGTGAAATAGCTTCTATTGTCATTATTAATTATTATTATTAATTTATTATTGAGAAATGTATAAAAATCTTAAAAAGATTTAGCAGTAAAAAGATTCAGCATTAAATAGCTTTTATTATTATTATTAATTATTATTATTAAATTATAATTGAAAAATGTATAAAAATTTTAAAAAAATTCAGCGTGAAATAGCTTTTATTATCATTATTAATTACTATTATTAATTTATTATTGAAAAATGTATACAAATTTTAAAAAGACTTAGCAGTAAAATATTTTACTTCCAAAAAGGATTGTTTATTATATATGGCCTTTTTATTTTTATCAGCAATAATGGGACAGCAAAGATTCACCATTGAAATATTATTTTAATGAATATTATTAAATATCTCACAGCGAAGATAATAACTTTTAAGCGACCAAATTAAGATATCATTTTATGGTTCCTTTTTTATCTCGCTGCATTCTTCGTTGTCATTTAACAAAATGAACTTCATTACCTTGGGGCAACGTAATTAAACGAATCAATTGCAGAAATTAATTAAAAGGATTGCAAGCAATATCGAGTATTATTTCATTTAAAGCAATATTCTTTTATCACGACGAAATTTCACGCATGACTATTAATTGAGGCGTCACGTGCAGATCATTGCATAAATTTCATGTCTGATTAGACAAGGACGATTGCTATTATGGAAACGTACAAAAACAGAAGATAGTGGTTATTATAGTCATTCTCACTTTACCTACTTTTATTCACACACCGACAATAAAATGTACCAAAGTGATATACTAGACTACGCAAATTGTAAAATAGAAACTAGGATATTGAAATATTGCTATTTACTTGTTACCATTTTCATCATATTACTAGTAGAAAGGACATTAGTATAATCACAATATTTATAAAAATCAACATTCATATATGCAAAATTATTTGCTATGACTTAATTAGGAATAATATTTTATGGGAAAATATTTTCCATTGGATCTAAAATATTATTTAAATTTTTGTTAAAATAAAAATTTTTAATTCAAGATTTTTTACACATTTTCCATTTTTTGCAAAGAAATCTGGGATTATTTAAGTTGTGAAATACGAATTACTAATTAGAGGATAAGAAATCACTAAATGGCACAAATGGCACAAAGGGTTCTCAATTTATTCTAATTTCGAAACAAAAATTGACATATTATTTTTAGTGATTATTTATCATACTAATTAACATTAACAATTGAAGAATATTATACTATATTATACTATACTATTGCCTCACTGATAAATCACATTATCCTGAATTAACACATTCAAAACAGCTCAAAAGGTATTAAAAAATATTCCCTCTGAATAAACTCAATTTTCTATAACAAATACCTATTTGTTCCACTGTTTCTACCTGCAAATTATAGTATAAATACTTAACAAATTTTCTGTTTAGCTAATTCAAATTGTTCAGCAAACGTCTCGCAACGTACACATAAATCTCAATAGAATAAAAATTCTGAATTACGTACAAAATTCAGAAATATCATTTTACATTTCTGACTTTATAAAACAGTCTATATAAATTGCAGAAAACTGGGCAAGTTGAATACTATCTTGAGAAACGATGAACCATACGATATAAAGATAGAGTTCTCAGAAATTCACGACTGGTATTCTGAGCAGCTTAAACACGTGTCTTTAATATATCCGTAATATGTGTCGTAAACTAGGAATTTCCGAAGGGTAAGTTCGTCGTAACGGTCCAATGAACGAAGAGTCAGAGCTGCAGGAAGTTCCACATGCTTGCCAAACTTCACCCACCTACCACGGGGACCATCTTCCTTCCTTTCCGGAATAGGCACGCTAAGGATGCATGAGGAGGGAGCAGGTGACGTTCATTAGATACCCTAATTGGTGATTCGAATTTTTCGAATATCAGCTAATTACCACGTGTCTAACACGGGTTGCTTCAACGAGACACTAAAAGATAGTATTCATCCTATCATAGTAATATCTGGAACAGGGTCTTAGTGCACCTCTCTATAGAATAATATACGAATAGACATACCAAAGTAATCACCTCCTCTCCCCTAATTTTGTAAAATTTCAGTGTTACATTACATAATTCGTGATTGACATTTAAATAAATGGAAATTTAAATGAATAAATCGAATAATTCTTTGGCAACGTGACAAAATGACAATTCATATATAGAAATAGTAATTAATACGTGTATTAGTTTGGTTGCTATGTTTAAAAACCCTGCTGTAAGTACAGGGAGTCTGTTATTGTATTTTCCAAAGGTATTCATAAGGGACATCAACTTCGTAATTAGGGCCTTGGAACTTAGAAATTGATACACTTTGGCAAGCACGTGCCTTTGCAATGCCCTAATTTCTTCAGTTATGGGCGTATCATAAACCTGTGGCAGTATCAAGATAATTAACAGGCCCGTTAATTATAGTGGCACTTGGGCCCCCCAGATATCTTACGACCCTTCCTGTGATGCTCGTCACTCCTAAGTAGTTTAGGTTAGGTTGTGATTTCCAGGTCAAATTATTTACTAGACGTATTACTACTGGTTACTATATTTATTGGAAGTATTACGAATTACTATTCCACCTTTTACCTTGATGAATTTTAACATTTAAGACAAGCGTTAGCTACGCAACAGAAAAGCTTTGGTTCTCAAAAGTAGATTACATAACCTAAAACTGAGAAGAATAAAAAGGGATAATACTTAGTCATTGATGAAAATAAAACTAGAAAATGGTTTCTAAGATGGTACACTGTCGTGTAATATTATAGATACGTCAACCTAACCTTAAAACCGCACTAAGAAAGCGCGGGAATTTGAAAAGTGATTCCTGGAGTTACTTAACGCGCTATAACACAGTAATATAGCTATTGAATTAATCTATTTACTGATCGTCTAAATTCTATAACAATTCTAGAATAATAAATGGATAGATCCATTATTGCTTGAGATATTAACAATTGACAATACAGTACTGAGTATAGCCATCTACACAGTACTAGAGTCATTAACTACATTCTAGCTGCTACTAAAAATCTAAAATTAATGCCAAAATACAAGAGAAATGTATACAGGATGGAAAAAGAAATTTTTGATAAAATCTTAAATGGAATTTTCTTTTCGCTATGTTGAGAAGACTATTCCACCATGTTTGAATCACGTCTCCCAGCGCTCTCTATACAGTTAGCTCTTCTCATCAGAAACATTTCGTCAGGTGCGAAGGAACGCGGTTGCCTCTAGGCTATGGACGTTTGTAATATTAAAATGTAAATAGAAAAATGAAATTTCGCTTCTAATCCCGCGTATTAAAGGTCAGGGTTTAATCCCTGGGCAGATATATCCCGGAATGAAACAGTCGAGAGTGAATAGCGCTGGCTTTTTTCTGTTTGGCGAGCAATCGACGCGTTTCGTTAAATTAATTAAAACGAATTCCCGCTCGGCGAAACTGACTAATGACGAACGCATCCGCTAGGTTAACCGTATACTCATTAGCCGATGAAACTTCCGCAAAGACGCTGTGCGCATGCGCAATTGCGCACAATTTCCGTCAGCATTCCTACGTTGAATAATTAAACACTAGCGCCAGCCAAGTAAAAGTGGCCTCCGACTTCGTAGGCCATTACACAGTCTCTAAAACGTGCAGATCGGGGCTTCGCTGCAGTTACGAAAATTTATTCTATTTCATACCACCGAGACGTAAAATATCGATCTGATAAATTCCGATTTCAATCTATAATGCTTTAAATGTACAATTATGCTCGAACTCGTAAAAATTATCAGTGTGTGATTAAATTGTTACCATATTCTAGTTTTATTGATAATTAGAGTAACAGAATAACGATATATTCATAATAATAAAATTACTGGTACACGTACTTAGTGTGTGCTTGAATGTAGCGAACCTAACCTAACATTCTTACAATATGTATTAAGACCCTGATATTTTGCACTTGTACCAATTTTTTATGCAACATTTTTAGTTACGTGATATTTTTATCAGAAGGTATAAAACTGGGCAGTCACCTAACCTCTAAATGTCTCCAAAATCCGCCTAACCTCTAAATTCTTCCAACAAAGGTTATCTAGTTTAGAATAAATGAATTTTCGTAGATTAAAGTGAAAAATTTAAGTAAATTAATCACGAAAAAGTAGAATCTGTATTAAATCGACATTTTGGAAGCCAAAAATCTTCAAATTCGTATCGAAAATCGAAACGAAACTTTGATCGAAAAATCTTTCGTGCTCCTTCCACGAGGAATGTTTAACCGGAAATTTTCGAGTGTAATATGGAATAAAAATGGGAATTATTATGGGGAATATATGAAATGGGGTATCGAAAACACCGAAAAATGGAAACGAAAATTCATTCTATTCAAGAACGGAATATTCTGTAGATTCTTGAGAGTTCGAGAACGGTCGATTGGAAGGCAGCGTAGAAGAAAGGCGCATGTAAATTTCTCTTAAACGCATCGTCCAAATCACCGTCAGCTCTCGCCACGACCCAGAATTTACATAGAAACTCAGCGTTAAGTCAATTCCCGGGAGCACGATTCCTACGATCGAGCAAGAAAACCTTTCGCGATCTCTTCTTTGAAAGCCGGCCGTAAAAAAGAGATAAGTCCGTCAGAGGGAGAAGCTTCATAAGCCGTACATGTGGGATTGAAAATGCAAAATTCGTGCGAAAGAATTTTATTGTGACATAGAGACGTCTAATTTTCGAAAATAACGATTCGTGGTTTATTAGGTACGCAACAACGTTATGATTAAATCGTGATGACAAAATTAAAGTGAAGCTGCGAACATCTGTATAACGATTAAATTATCATAGTGTAACGAATATGAAACAGCAAACGTTTGACTAATTACTTTCTCACTTAAATTCTAGATCTATGCTGTATCTATCTATATTCTGGGCTGTATCTATGTATTATATAAATCATACATATAGTCATTAGAAAATTTCACATTAACTATTCTTAAGTTACATTTCATGTGACAATTAACTATTTATGTAATAATAAGGTTTAGTCGGTTGAAAAGGAACATAACCTAAAAACGCAAGTTAGGTTAAGGATACCAAACACTAAAGTAAACAGGATGAAAAATAAAATATATCACTCAATATACTCAATTCATATTTTCCTACTTTACCGATAACCTCAAAATTAGTACATTAATAGGTTAGAAAAATTGTTTAGTATTAATATATTAACAGAAACTTACACGAACTTCATAAAATAACATAAAATAAACAAACTTTCTTTTAGATTTCTTTCTCTTACATAAAATAGTACCTTGCAGTGGTAAACAAAGTACCAATATAAAAGTTAGGTTAACTTTTAAAATTAAACGTTAAAATGAGTATGTATATGAGGAGGAATAAATTATACATGTATTACACCACTTCGTCCTTCATAAACATACGAACAAAGTTAGTATAATATTAATATCACACAAGGTTTGCAAAAAAAATAAGAACATAAATAAATTTCTTTTCATATCTCACATATGACGACAGAAATGACGAGATCAAACGAACGGTCGTGCTATTTATATTTTCCACTCACATCTCTGTAAACAAATTTCAAATTCCAGAGTTAAGTGTCAGAGTTAAGTAGCGAATAATGAACGCATTCATTTGGAGTTAGCTGAGGAACGTTCAGAGGTACCTTCGTCAAGTTCTCTTTCGCGTTTGATTGCTTACACGAATGTTCGCAAGCCTTGTTCAAATGTTTATCGCCCTTTTCGTTTCTAGCGTGTCGAGCATGAATTACCAGCGCATGGACGACTACACCTTCGATCGGTTGTACGACTCGCATCTCTCGCGGGTACTGGCAGGTATTCACCGGCTGTATGGCCACCAAATGCCAGTACTCGTGCATGCATAGCTGCGAGTATTTTGCACCGAAAGAGCTTTCCGCTCAACTGATCCCTATTCGTGTCTTCCTTTCATCCCTTTGGCCCCGCGACCGCTATGATGAAATCTTCGGCGCCACGAAACCCATAAAAGTGAAATGAAACTGCCAAATTTTTTCCCTCCTTCCGCCAAAGTGCACCTGCTACCTGTAGTTCAATCTCACCAGAACTTACGAACCCCCTCCCTTCTAGGAAAGTTGTCTTGTAAATACTTTCTCATTCGAAACGTTTGCCTCGACGAATAAACACGTGGGCAAGAATCTAACCTCGATGTTAGGTTAGGTTGCTAGGGCAGTGGCATTGGAGACAGTGGCCTTGATGATAGTGGCACTGGTGATAGTGACATTGCTGACAGTGGCATTGGTAACAGTGATACTGGTGACAGTGGCATTGATGACAGTGACATTGCTAACAGTAGCATTGGTGACAGTGGCATTGATGATGGTGGCTTTACTAATAGTAGCATTGGTGACAGTGGCATTGGTAACACTGGCATTGGTGACACTGGTTTTGGTGACAGTAGCATTGGTGACAGTGACATTGCAACAGTAGTATTGGTAATAATGGCATTGGTGACACTGGCTTTGGTGACAGTGGCATTGGTGACAGTGACATTGCTAACAGTGGTATTGGTGGCAGTGGTATTGAACATTGGTAATAATGGCATTGGTGACAGTGGCATTGGTGACAGTGACATTGCTAACAGTGGTATTGGTGGCAGTGGTATTGATGACAGTAGCATTGGTGACACTAGCTTTGGTGACAGTGACATTGGTGACACTGGCTTTGGTGACAGTAGCATTGATAATAGTGGCATTGCTAACAGTGGTATCGATAACAGTGGTATTGGTAATAGTGGTATTGGTAACAGTGGGATTGGTGACATCAAAGGTCTCTCATGGAACGTTTCTGCATATCTTAAAATCGATTATTACATTATATCGATTTCAAAGGAAGACATAACCTTGCTCTGCCATATTCTTATTATGAATCGTTTTTAGGTTAGTTTTCTGATGGATACTGTTTCCGTATGTATTATGGCTGCCGTATGCTTTTAGCGCACATATTATATCAATGAAATTATTACATATTGATTTAATAATCATTGCATGTTAGTATTATTAATATAAATTATTATTGTATTATTTATATTGCGTATAATATTTATGTACATATATATCATTTGTAAGTTGCTTTTGTGTGATCCTATATATAATCCCATATGTGTGCCTTGGTAGCTTAGGATTTATTATGATAGTAGTGCTCTGATCAACTCGTCTGCACTTATTCGTTACTTTTGGAAAAATAGGTTATCCAGAAAGGAAGTTTGCTAGTTTCTTGGTGCACGTTGACTAGGTATTCTTAACTCTTGATGACTATAGTTGTGTACTGGATATTAGGAAAGACCAGAGTGATTATAATTGTACTAATTAATAGTTCTATGTGTGCGTATTCTGTCCAAATGAAATCTAGAGGTTGTTTCGAGCATAACCTGCAGTCCTGGATCTAATTAGTTGAAACATCTCACGCTAGGTGGCTCGTCTACCCAATTACCATAAATTCTCAACTTTTCGGAATAATTCTACAACTTGAAGATGCAACTGTTATTATCACAATTAAGTACTATTCCTAAATAAATATTATAAAAGTAGTATATAGAAGTAATGAAGTATTATTCCTATATAAATAACTTTAGACTGATGATATCTACGATTCATCTAAATAACATTACCTCCCACTATTATAAATTTGGTGAAAAATAAGTATTGTTTCTCCCAATTAAATAAATTCGAAAATTTATGAAAAAATTATTTACTGACTGTGTGGTTAGAATATTTTTCCACACTTGGAGGAACATTTTTGGAACTATATGGTAAACGTACGTCGAGCAAATGGACGTTCTGCAATAAAATATTCAAAAGCATTAGCAGAAGGATCGTACCATTCCTACGATCGAGAATGCTGACAAATTTCGAAGATCATAGCACCGTGATTCATAGAAAAATTATACTTTCGTTTGCTAGTCTGCTTCAGGGTTGGTCTTCCAGTCAATCTAAGAAGACATCGGATTCACATTTGAATTTTAAGCGATTCTCCAAAGAATTGGCAGCTCGCTCTTCAATGACCCTATTCGTATTAAGGTGAAAAGTTCCAAGACTATATTCCAATCATCTCTTTCGAACTTCTTCCACGGTAATTCGCAATTCTCCTATTCTACATTAACCTCCACTTTAATACCAAACCCGATTGGTAGCGTGCAAGATAAACAGGACGAAGAACACCCTTTACTGTGTTCAAAACGAACCTAACCTCACTTCAAGCGAGTTATTCATTTTTCTTTGTACAGAACAATACAAAATTGAAATTTCATAAGGTACATCCAAAAGAAAAAAAAAATATTTCTGTCCTAGTATAATATAATATATCAAACAAATATACTATTTACAAAACATTTAATTTTTAAATTTACATATACAGGGTGTCCGAAAAAAATGTATATACGCTTTCAATGATTATGAAAACAGTATTATATAACATAAAATATATATATAACATAAAAACATATATTTTACTGTTTAATTAAACCGTCTTTGCACTTCCAGTATGTATTCACAATTATGGTAGTATTTTAAAATATATTTACGTTTTTTAAAGTTCAATTTGAAATCAGCTATTATTTTAAATGGTTTGTATCTAGAAAAGAAGAAATAAATTAGAAAGAATACGAAAGAATAATATTAAAGCATGTACACCTTTTTTTGAGACACCCTGTATTTCATAAATTGTTTAATAATTGTATATAAAAGAATTATTAATATAAGTGAGAATCAATTAAATTTATAATAATTTTACACTATAGAAATTATACTGGGTCGTTTCTGAATATAAAAATTCAATGGCTGGACGAGCCATAGTTTGAAATTGAATAAACGATCGAATTTCTGAAATTAACGAAGGTGCTTTTAACGGGATCAATTAATTCATCCGGTAACGAAGTATAAACAGCTTTAAAATAGGTGAAATGACACGACCAAATTGCATGTTCGTTTGCATATGATGTTTTACGACATTTTACGGATATGTAACAATGATCGATGCGTTAAAGCCATGTGTACAGTTCGTTAACAAGCTTCCCATGATTTCAGTGATGCTGAGATTCGAATGGCGTGCTTTGTAATCTCGCAAAATACAGCAGAACGCGTCGAAAGCTGAAACTTGCCCGTAATTTCGTAGAAATACTAAATCTCGACCATTGCTGCACGGTTGAATTCGTAATACTAAGATGAAAACCGACTTCGTTGTATTTTAATTATCTTAAGTAAATAAGTATCTGAAATATGAATGGAAATGGCCACGAATGTATATATAATATATATAATAGACACAGCAATAAAATATTGTGTTTTCAGTGCTTCTATATCTCTCAGTGAAATAATAAAAATTAAAATTAAAATACCTATATATACATATATTTCTTTTTTTTTAAATAAGGGAGAAAGATGTTGAATAGTTTTTAAGAAAATTTCAAAAAATGAATAGAAACGTGTGCAGTGTTGGAAACACTAGATAATTTAATCGTAATTTAATTTAATATTTATTAATAAT
>NW_016911141.1:666733-675732 GCF_001483705.2 Eufriesea mexicana
ATTAATAATTTATTTAATAACTTTATTTAATAATTTTATATTATTTTATATTTATTTTTATATTTGATAATTTTATTTAATAATTTAATAATTTATTAATTTTATTTAATAGTTTTATTTATTATTAATAATTTAATTTAATTTAATATTTGACACTAGGCGATTTAATCGTAATTTAATATTTGACGAAGTTTGCAGTATGCAAATTTATAGAGACTCAAGTATTATCCCTAAATTATATTTTATATCACAATTGAAGAATTCTGTGTAAGAGGATTTCAATAGAATTAATATAAACTAATTGATACAGTGATTGATCAGTATCATTTTAATTAATGATTATTGGAATTATTTCGAGAAATAACAATAAATATTAAATTACACGCGTCATAAAATATGTGAAAGTACGCAAACAGATACATTATATTGCGTGACATGTCAAAATACAATATATAAACAGAAATATCCAAAAATAAATAATACTTAATAATTTAATTAAAATATATAAATTAATAATATTCCAAGACGAAATAAATTTTACAATTTCTATGAAAATCCATAATTTACTAGATAAAAATATATAAAAATCGAACAATCGTCCAAATGATAGAATTTTCACGGAAACGTGATTTGATAATCTTTCAAGAGGTATTGAAAAATATTTTATCTAGAAAAAGACCCTGTCTTTTAATCTCTAAATTACAGACATCATTCGCATTACGTAGTTCACATTGGAAGCTTCTGGGTCAACCCTTGTTTCACCCTCTGCAGGGAATAAATGGAAATCTATCCTAGCAAACGTTTAAAGTCCCCAGAGACCCATAAAATTTGAGACTAAAACGATAAAAATCGGTCACGTAGTTTTTTAGATATTGAACTATTTCCAGTGACGCGTTTAGTGCTGTGTCGTTTTGGCAGAACTTTTTATTCAGACTGTGTCTACCATAAATGGTACACGTATCACATATGCTCGAAACATAAAATATCGCTCATAATTATTTATACGACACGAGTTTCATACTTTGTTTTTATCATAAAAGCTAAATGAGGACATTTTATTATTGTCTTCATTGCTATTTTTTATGGCAGTCGGTACATGAATTTTTTATTGCAACAATGAACCTTTATATATATATAATACTATTAATCTTAATCTACGATTCAAATCGAAATTTCCTAATTTAGGTATATATCGATCCTCGAAATCATTCGAATAATTGTGAATGACAATAAAACGCGACCTAGATGAAGCTAATGACGGTAAACGTTCTGATATAAAATTTGAAAACTTCCTTTTGATTCAACGTTCCAAATTTTATAAATTGCATATTTTTAATTATTCATATTCATCATTCCAAATTTTGTAAATTAAAAATTTTCCAGATCTAGTATTTAGCATTTTGTAATTTAAAAATTTTCTGGATCTAATATTCAGAGAATTTTCTAAATTAAAAATTTTCCGGATTTAATATTTAGAACTTTCTAAATTAAAAATTTTCTGGATCTAATATTCAGAATTTTGTAATTTAAAAATTTTCTGGATCTAATATTCAGAATTTTCTAAATTAATAAAAATTCGGAACTTAAATTGTCTAAATTTGCATTTTAAAGAATATAGTTTTTAGTTTTAATAATTATACCATTTGAATTTTCAATTTTACGATATATATTTTTACTAAACGTACGCACGGTCTTTTGAAGTTAATAAAAAGGAATAAATAAATAGTTAATCGCGTGAAACACTAAACAAGATACTGTCAAAGAACGAAATTAATGTCTGCATACGACACAGCATATATTTGCATACATCAGCTTACACTCAAAATATCCTACGAGTTAGATAGAAAATTCAAAAGAACGCTATATTATGCGAGCTATTTTATGCACGTACTCTATTTCAATAGAAAATAGAAAAATTGAAGACACGGCTAGTATTATCCAATAATTTCCGTGACACTGTGACGGATTATCTTTCAAAAGATTCAACGATTAAGGTACAAGAGAATCTCTCGTTGATTTTTTCAATAAATTCGATGAAACCACTCGAGTAAAATGACGAAGTTTGGGAAGAAATGAAAGAGCTATTTTCTCCTAAGACAATACATGCCCCGAAGCAGCTCTTCGATTGCGGAGATCAATAAATTAAGGTACGATTCATTACCATCCTCTCGTTAATTGGTAAATTCAAATGTTCGAGTTCAACCTGTTTCTCTGCAAAAGGAAAATTTTTCCTTGGGCAATGAAATCAATGAAATAATAAAAGAATCTTCGAATCGTCAAAAAATCGGAATTATTTAAAAATTTCCCAACTAATTTCAAACTGAATAAAAATTTTTAGAGATTTACAAACTGGGAACATTTTAATAATAAATAACTGCATTTCAAATATTCGAAATTTCACCTTATATATTTAAATCAAAATAAAAACTGAAAACCAATGAGGAAAACTATTATTACTTATTCTTTGATAATAAATAACATATTTTTAGAAATTTTATATTTTATTTATTTCGTTTTACTATTTTCTAAATTCTTCCTCTGCTAAATTAATAATTAATTATTGGTATTAAAAATTTAACACAATTATGAGTACCTAATCTATTTTACGTTAATTAGCTGATTAAATTGAACGTAAATTTTTCATTTCTAAGACACTTCACAATAAGTGACATATTTTTCAAAATTTTATATTTTAATTATTTCCTGTTACTATTTTGTAAATTCTTCCTCTGCTAAATTAATAATTAATTATTGGTATTAAAAATTTAATACAATTATGAACACCTAACCTATCTTACGTTAATTAGCTGATTAAATTGAACGTAAATTTTTAATTTCTAAGACATACCACGTTTATCCATTACTCGTAAAACCATAGTCTACGGTATATGCTTGAAATAACAGAAAATCGTGCTGTTATCCATTCACATGAAACCTTAAGATGAAACACATTACCTGAAACAATATTCTCATCGATGCATAATTTAACGTTGAATTTTCTTTTCAAATGGAATCGAAAGAGGTCCATGTTGCAGGGTCTGGTCTCAGTTTCACTTCGAGTTGTGACATACATTTCCCAGGAAGGGAATGAGAATGTAAAGGAAAAAAGAGATGGAAAATCGACTTGTCTTACTATCGTTTAACAAAGGACAGTCATTATGAAAGATGCCTTGGGATGGAGAATTGATCACTCGTTGGAGCAGTGTTGGCGAGCTAAGATGCCGGTTCCACTGTCTGTGATGCGAAGAGGTGTTCAAGAACAAAGGTGAACGAAGGAATCTGTCTTCTTATTAATAGTCAACCATTTTGCAGCTGCAGAGTGGCGAGCAGAATGCTTGAAACCGTCCCCTCTGCAGCTTCAGCACACGTGGATCGAGAATAATACATGGTATATTTTCTCGCCTCGTTAACTACGAATTTGTTTCATCTGAAGATTTACGAGAGAAAATCATGTTAATTTATGTGGAATTATATCTGCGAATTTATATCCTCTACGCTGCTACGATGTACGTAACCTCGGAATAGATTGCTTTTTAAATGATAGATAATTTAAAATAATTTATTAACAATTTAAATGGTAAGTTCTAGAATGTAATCTCAATATAACCATTTCGAATAATTGATTTCAGTTTATTCGTTATTATCTAGCGAATAATGCGTTATGCGAATTGAGGTTATGTTTTCATCGATGGAAAAATAAATCGAAGAATTAAATACTGGTGGAAATATCGAGTGCAATTATAAAATAGAATAAGGGATAGTTTATTTTGTGAAATGGCAAATATATTACAGAATAGGATATCTAAATAAATAATTTTAAAGAATAATTTGAAAATTTCTCAAAATTCTTAAGTACTTAAATCTAGTACCTCAGCTTTGGATAAACTTAATTCCATCCTATTTAAATGATCTTGGGAAGACTGTTATCGATCACAATTATAGTGTAATGATTTTGAATCCTATCTGACAAATTTTCTTATTAGACATGCGTAATTTTGGAAAATTACATACAGTGTAGTTATGCTAAAATGTAAATTCTAGAATGTAATTTAAATGTAATCATTTGGTAAACTTCACAATAAGTGACATATTTTTCAAAATTTTATATTTTAATTATTTCCTGTTACTATTTTGTAAATTCTTCCTCCTCTAAATTAATAATTAATTATTGGTATTAAAAATTTAACACAATTATGAACACCTAACCTATCTTACGTTAATTAGCTGATTAAATTGAACGTAAATTTTTAATTTCTAAGACATACCACGTTTATCCATTACTCGTAAAACCATAGTCTACGGTATATGCTTGAAATAACAGAAAATCGTGCTGTTATCCATTCACATGAAACCTTAAGATGAAACACATTACCTGAAACAATATTCTCATCGATGCATAATTTAACGTTGAATTTTCTTTTCAAATGGAATCGAAAGAGGTCCATGTTGCAGGGTCTGGTCTCAGTTTCACTTCGAGTTGTGACATACATTTCCCAGGAAGGGAATGAGAATGTAAAGGAAAAAAGAGATGGAAAATCGACTTGTCTTACTATCGTTTAACAAAGGACAGTCATTATGAAAGATGCCTTGGGATGGAGAATTGATCACTCGTTGGAGCAGTGTTGGCGAGCTAAGATGCCGGTTCCACTGTCTGTGATGCGAAGAGGTGTTCAAGAACAAAGGTGAACGAAGGAATCTGTCTTCTTATTAATAGTCAACCATTTTGCAGCTGCAGAGTGGCGAGCAGAATGCTTGAAACCGTCCCCTCTGCAGCTTCAGCACACGTGGATCGAGAATAATACATGGTATATTTTCTCGCCTCGTTAACTACGAATTTGTTTCATCTGAAGATTTACGAGAGAAAATCATGTTAATTTATGTGGAATTATATCTGCGAATTTATATCCTCTACGCTGCTACGATGTACGTAACCTCGGAATAGATTGCTTTTTAAATGATAGATAATTTAAAATAATTTATTAACAATTTAAATGGTAAGTTCTAGAATGTAATCTCAATATAACCATTTCGAATAATTGATTTCAGTTTATTCGTTATTATCTAGCGAATAATGCGTTATGCGAATTGAGGTTATGTTTTCATCGATGGAAAAATAAATCGAAGAATTAAATACTGGTGGAAATATCGAGTGCAATTATAAAATAGAATAAGGGATAGTTTATTTTGTGAAATGGCAAATATATTACAGAATAGGATATCTAAATAAATAATTTTAAAGAATAATTTGAAAATTTCTCAAAATTCTTAAGTACTTAAATCTAGTACCTCAGCTTTGGATAAACTTAATTCCATCCTATTTAAATGATCTTGGGAAGACTGTTATCGATCACAATTATAGTGTAATGATTTTGAATCCTATCTGACAAATTTTCTTATTAGACATGCGTAATTTTGGAAAATTACATACAGTGTAGTTATGCTAAAATGTAAATTCTAGAATGTAATTTAAATGTAATCATTTGGTAGAATTGATTTCAGTTAATTCGTTATTATCTAGCGAATAATGCGTTATGTAAATTGAGGTTATGTTCTCATCAATGGAAAAATAAATCGAAGAATTAAATACTGGTGGAAATATCGAGTACAATTATAAAATAGAATAAGGGATAGTTTATTTTGTGAAATAGCAAGTATATTACAGAATATTATTTAAATAACTGTAAAAATAACTTCAAAAAATAATTAAAAATAATTTTAAAAAATAATTTGAAAATTTCTAAGAAATTTAAGTATGATATCTAGTGTCTTAGCTGTGGATAAACTTAATTCTATCCTATTCGAATGATCTCGAGAGGATTGTTATCGATCACAATTACAGTGTAATGATTTCGAATCCTATCTGACAAATTTTCTTATTAGACATGCGTAATTTTGGAAAATTACGTACAGTGTAGTTGTGCTAAATAGTTCTCTGGTAATCATCCATAATTCATCGAACAGTTATTCGATTTCACATGAAGCAATAAATTTTGCAAATGCGCTCTAATTACTGTAAGTAACATGTATTGTAATTAAATTTTAATTAGACGATCTTTAGTGATTTTTAAGCTGATATAATTAATTATTTGCATACAGTGGATACATATCACGTGCAATTTTACTGAGCAGATTATGACTGGCATGTATACTCAATCAGAATTGTAGTTCTTCGGCCATAGATTATCGATGACTACTGGATCATGATGTGGGAATTAATTTATCGATCGGCTAACGATAATACCGATTGGAAAATATTTAACTCGATTAATAAATAGGTATTTCCAATTAATCGTTATGTTTTAAGATTGTTCGTTATACGTCTCGCGAATATTGGCTCACCGCAGGAAGGACAAAGAATTATTATGAATTTTCAGTTTGCACGGACTGACAAGGTATGATCGATGGTGATATATTATTTTTCCTCGCCGGAAGGGATGGGAACCATATTGACTTTCTTCTAGAAAACGGCAAATTGATTTTTCAAGATTGTGCAAACTTGCACGCAACGTTTAATAACTCCTAATCCACCATCGTAGGTCGAGGAGTCCGTAACTGTCTTAAAATGGCGGATCTCATCACGCGCCATCTACTTATATTTCCTTCGGTTACATTACCATTTAATGGTACGTTGACTTAATTCCTAGAATTGAGAATCGAATTGAAAAACTTTAGAAAAAGCAGAGATGAATGAAAATTATTAAAAATTATTAAAATTATTGAAATTGAAAAAATTATTAAAATTATTGAAATATTAGTGATCAAAATTATTGTATATACAAATTTTATTAGTACTAAAATTGCTAGATATGAAATTTATGCTAAAGAGTATAACTATACAAAATCCAATACTATAAAACATTATTACACATAAAAATTATGTTAATATATAAATTACCTCCTATAAAAATTGTATTGCATATAAACACGATGTTAATTTTAAAAAGTCACTATATACAAAAATTATATTACACAAATAAAATTTATACTATAAAAATGAGTAGAGGGAAGTATTCTTACTATAATTATTAATATTTAACAAAACTTATAGAGCCTACAGGTCAAGAATTTACAAAATTTAAACACGAAAGAGGGATACTAAGAGGACTATAATAATAATCTACAACTATCTTTTTCCATCTACTTTTTATATTAAACAAAATACCATAAAGAAAGGTTTCATCGTACATTTAAACAAATTATTCACTATATTCGCTATATTTGACCTATTTTGCCATATAAAAGTGGTACACAAAAATTGTGCAATTTTGAATTTATCCTAAGAGTGGTTATTATAATTAAAGCATCTCATGCTCATTAAGAGGAAGCTCTTTCATAATTCAGAGAGCTGATGATCGGACATGGCTCCACTAAAGCGCAATCCATTCACAGGATTGATTGTACAGTGTAAGCTAAATCCCTTAAGACGCGGAATACGCCTGTCATTGTATGCGTCATTGATCACCCCACGGTCCCAGCAATCTTCCGTAGCGTTAATTGAGACCCAATCGTAATGTCCCTCTATCGCAGGAATAATGGTAAAATGAGTCTTTTAATCCCTCGGATACTTTCCAATCTGACCATTTGGGTCAAACAATTCGAAATCGATAAACGGAGGGGGACTTGTTGAAGTCTCGTGAATGAACCAACTTTGACACCACACATCTCGGTTCCCTCCTACGTCGACCATCTTTAAAAATCATCCCGCCAAACATTGCAACACGTGTATCCATTATCGAATAATTCCTCGAGAAACAATTAATCTCCCTAGGACCAAAGTCGTTAACTGTTTAACAGCGTTTCCTAGTCCCTATTCTGGACCCACTTATACACCTACACTCCGTTTACAGTTCTACTGATACTTCTCCATCCACCATGCACATTACCAGAGACTTAGTTTCGGATTATCGATGTATCGACGCTATCCTGTAGTTTCTGGAGGCTGTATCGCGGAAATGGTTACTGAACAAATCATTATAACCAGCGACAAATCAACACGACAACAACTACGTCATTCCAGTTACCCTGTTTTGCTTTGCTATCTATTAACCCAAACCTGGACAAACGACAGAGACGAAGAGTCCCGAGGAAACCGTCACGGCGAGACACCAGGGGCCTAAAAAGGCCATAGAGAGGTAGCGGTGGCAGAGAAAAGCGTAAACGAAGCGGCCAAGGAGATAATGGTTCTGGAATTATGATCACGGCACGATTCTCTATACACTCGGCTGAGGTATGACTTCATTATGCGATACTTTCGCTACAAAAAGCGTCCCATTCGGATTTATCGTTGGACACGAAGATAATTCTTCGCAGAGGCGCGAGCTGCTATTTTACCGGCACCGATGTATCACTTTCTTCGTCGCAGCTATAATCGTTATTGATTTCCCTGCAACATAGCACTCGCAGAGCGGGGAAAAAATGAGAAAGAAGACAGTTGCACTGAACTATTGCAGCCCAGACGCGGGTAAATTTGCGCTCGGGGAAAATGGCTTGTTTACAAATTGCGGCAAACGGTAATAACTTCTGGCCAGCGTGAACCACGGCGAACCTATCGCTCCAGGAGCACCTGGTAAACTCACGAGAAATGAAACAAAGTATCCCGGGACGACGTTCATTACTCACCTTGGCGAAAGGGAAGCCGGAGCCGGACGCAGCTTCAGAAATGACGCACAAACAACGATAAGACCTCGGCACCACTGATCACAAGTCGAACTCACGTCGATCCGAAGAGAATCTCACGACACACAACCTGTCCCTGACCTAACGGATCCCTGACCAACGGATCCCGAGTCCGACACGTCCACGGAAAGTTCGTTAGAAGAAGCCTGCGATCAGGAACAGAGACTTAGGGACTTCTCTCGTTGTCCTTGCTAGGTTTCCAGCTCCGATCGATGACAGATCGATGAACCAGGTCCCGAGGTACAGTCGTCGGACGTCTTCCAAAATCGCGAAGCTGATTTACCACTGATTTATCAAACGGACGCGAAGAAAGTTGAACCGCT
>NW_016911141.1:675976-721611 GCF_001483705.2 Eufriesea mexicana
AACCGCTCTCCTTCGACTCTAGCCCGGATCGATGAGAGGTCGATGGATTAATCGCGGAAGCAGGTTCCTGATCGGCGATCGAGCATCGGCGCAGGAATACCAGAATTCGGCTGGCAGTCCGGGATGGAACGTTGCTCGATATTCGCGACGTTTATCGCGGCAATGAATAACAGGGGATTCGATCGGGTAGACTCAAAAGGACGATTTAGTGAGGCAAGATAAAGGCGCGCGCGGTACGGTCGCGGAACGTGAGTGCCGCTTCGGATGCCGACTGATCCCGCAGGCTGGTGGAACGCGCAGGCCCTCCCGAACGACCCACGTCGGCCTCTGGCTCCGGCTCTGGCGGACAAGTGCCTGTCAGGCTAGCGGCAAGCACGTTGCTCCGCGACCTACGCAACACCTTGCTTTTTATCCAGCTTACGAAATTACGGCACGCGGCAAAATCCTCTACGATTTGCAGCTATTCTCAAATTATTGGCATACCTCGGTCATGAAAGATCGTTCGATTGAAAATTAGAGGAGAATGTTAACCCTTGCACTCGAGAGACACCCTTCAGTCGTCATTTGATAAAATTTCGAAGCTCGATATTAATTAATAAATTAAATTTTAGCTCTTGGAGCCAATGTGGAGACTATCCTCTGTTTTATACCTCATGCTCACTCCGACACTCTTAATACCATGGTATCCTAGACCATGATCCTTGATACAAGCCTCGATCAGGTTATACGAGATGCTGGAATTAAGGTAACTCCAACTATACTTACTTTAGCTAGCTGATGGTACCGTACTGGTAGGCTACCAGCCTAATTTGCTACAACAGCTAGCTATCTCTTATGGCTTAGATATTGTTGCTCAATTATGTACTAATATATATCTAGGATCGCGTTTTGGGTGGATTGACTTAAGATAGTATTGTTGGCTTCTTAACCACTCGCGCTAGAAAGACGTGCCACGCACGTTGTAATGCTTTTGTCGCAGAATCGCCAACGACGTGGTACACACGTCGTCAGGCAATTGTCACGGAAACAATGGAACGTTCTGGCACACGCGTCTGTGAATTTCTTGCTAGCGCAAGTGGTTAATAGAATAAAATAAGTTTATAAATAGAATGACGGTCGCTGACTATGAAACAAGAGAGATTCGCTATGGACACGCTCTTCTGATCTTTCTTAACCTTTTCGCTACTGCGGGTGACTATAGTCACTGGCCACGAGATGCCGTCTACAAACGACAGGTCACTATAGTCACCGGGCACAAAAATTGAGTAAAAAATTAAGATAAGTGCTACCGTTCCTCTTAGCTCTCTTCGCAAAGAATTGCACGCTCTATTGCGGTGGTCAGTTCTTCCCTTTCTTTTTTTCTTCGAAAGATTTGCGTCAAAAGACCGAATGCTAAAGATTGCACGATCGTAATGTTTCCATCTTTGACACGTCGCTTTGTAGTACTAGAATTGCAAATTTCGACCAAATTTTTGTCTGTCTTCAAGTATAACCTACCAGTAACTCAAAGTAAATTACAGAATGAATCTTATCTTCTCTCGAGCAATGTCTCAAATCTCAAAACAAAGGAAAAAGTATTGTTCAAAATATTACACAAATTAATTGTATAATTGTCTAATATTGTAGATAAATTATGTATACCGTGTCTCAGTATTTGTAGAAAGTCACGTAGAAAATATCTCCTAACCTACAATTTCTTTACAGAGGGTTAATCATTTTATATTAAACGTACTATAGTCTAGGTACTTGTAATATAGCCAAAATGTAAATCTCCGTATTATCAAAGATTTCCCGTGACACGTACTTACATCTGTTGACCTAAAAATGAAAATCCAAGTAATCCTAAAGGCGTTAGAAAATGTGGAAAATTAATAATGGGCTTAAACTCGTATTAAATCGCTAAGAAGGTTGTAATTGAATGTTGAAAAACGACCTTCGATAAAGACCCAATTTAGCTGAGGGTGTGATGTGTGTTTAACCACGCATTACTACAGATGAACGCAAATCTCCGTACAGCATGTATAGAACGCGTGAGACCGAGTAAATCTCGAGAAAACAAATCAGTTGCACAAATCGTTCCGTTTGCATTTATCTCGATAAAACTCGAGTAGGTTATTATTGGTTAATTCTATGGTGACTTATGGATCGAGCAATTGGAGATAGGTGAAATACCTATAAGGTATAAACTTATAATATGATTGTATTATGTTGTGTAGTTATAGTATTGTATAGTATAGTTATTGTATAGTATTAAAGTATAGTATTATAGTACTATAGTATTAAGTTATAGTATAGTTATTGTTTAATTAATATTGTATATTATATAGTATAATATTGCTACGATTTCATAGTTCGCGGATTGCTAGTGACACGATGGGCATGTACAATGAAGACTATACACTTTCGTGTAATTGTATTAATAATAATAATTTCAGTAATAATGGTAATAATAATTTTATTACCATTTTACGACTCTTGTTTAATTGTATGAAATTTGGAGAAAATACACTTTTTACGTAAAAAAGAGTTAATGTTATTTTGATAATATTCATGATCATTTGATAACAACTGTTTAATCCAAGAATTATAAATGACCTGCAGAAGTACTGTTTCATTTGAAGTAATTAATACTCTGTGTTACCTCCTTTTCCTCCCCTGAGAGCAATAGTTCTTCTGGAAGTGGTGAACAAGTTTCTAATAAACTCATTTGTTTTCTGCCATTTTGTTTCCAGTACCTTAAAAAGCTGATTTTAACTTCCTCTCTTCTTTTGGGTCAGACTAAATAATTCTATGCCTCCTGTTATATGAAAATGTATTAAACTATACATTACTATATATTAAATTATTTGTAGTAAATTTGTAAACCAGATATCAAATAAACCAATATTTCCACGTATATGTAACAAACTGCCAACAATGCAACCAATATCTGAATTTCAATTACATAAAAATTGATTTTATTACAGATTCAGTAATTTCCTCTGTCGTAAGATTCTTCGCTGTAGACACGAAAGTAAACTAACACGTCGATATTTTCTCAAATAATTACTAACTCAAACAAAGGGTTCTCAGCTTCAAGTCGTTCGAAGCAATAGACTGCAGTCGATAATTTTTGCTTTCTTATTTTCCTCGCGAAAAAAGTAATTCAGCGATGTCAGGTACCATGGATGATCTCAGTGGGAATCCAACACGCCCACCTCATTCAATTCAACTACTGGGAAACTTCTCGTTCAACGTGGTTCGAACTGCATGATGAGAATGAACAGGGGCTCCATGTTGAAATTACATTCGTTGCCTAATTGCCACGCCGATGTCTTCCAGAAGCAATGGACATTTATTTCGGATGAAGATCTCGTATCGTTATCCCTGAGTTAAAGCACCATGAAGGTACACTAACCTAACCAACGACAAAGTAAAAATCTACGATGTACCTTTTAATAATTTGACACGATTATTCTTGTTCAAAATTCACACAAAAATCACTTCCTAATTTTTTAATTAAATTTTATTGTTAGATTTATGGTATTTTAGTACAAATACCTTGATACTTTGTTAGGTACCCCATAGAGAGTAATGGGGCTTGTCAATTAACACATTGAAAAGTGTATTTATGAATAACTGACTATTGACAACTTGGACTATGGTATTAGGCTAATAGAATATTAGAATATTGGAATATTAAAATATTAGAATATTAGAATTTTTGAAATATTAAAATATTAGAATATTAGAATATTGGAACATTAAAATATTAGAATATTAGCATTTTTGGACTATAAGTAAAATTTTTGTCATTCAATTCAAGTCTTGCTAAAAAATAACAGAATGCCAATACTTTCGTGCAAAAGACTCATTTATTTATTTATTTTAATACCATTATCATTGCTTCTCTGCAATAATCATCGAACTAGGAAGAAAAAAAGTTCGAAACCAATATATAAAATATAATAATCATAATTCCAAAGAATCCAAAAATTAAAGAAAAAGATTGACCTGAGAATTTGATTATTTCACAATACTGTTAATATGAAAAAAAGTATTAATTTTTAATTAATACAGCAAGCAATATTTGATTTTATACCATTCTACCCAACACCAAGACTTCGTTCTACCTTTTGTTACATCTACCCGCCATTTTATATAGTACACGTGAGAAAGTGTTTTGTAAATTTTTTTGCAGTTATACGTACATGATACATTTATATATTCCCAACGGTTCCATAAAATAAAATTGAAGATTCCATACGTTTCGTCTGTTACGATTAAAATATTCCGGTCGATGTTTTCCCAATGTCTCGGCAAACGGCGGAACAGTGGCTCCACCTGGATTTACGAGTGGCGATTCCTCATGACTTTGAGCCTCGTTCAGTCAATTTGTCTTCGTAAATTGATTCGCCACGTCTCGTGCCGAGTAACTTGCGTGAATGGCATATCAATACAGAATATCGCACTGTTCCCAGTAATATTCATGCAAACTAGGCCACGTTAGAAGAATGCAATGCCACGATGATTGCTTTTATTTATAATGCAAATGTATCCGTGTTGGCAGTTTTATCGAAGGTAGACGCTATTGTTAGCGTGAAAGGGAATTCGAGATTAATTCCGGAATGGAGGAAATATTGTGTTCGAAAGTAGGAAAAAATAAGAAATTTTCAGAAGAACAAAGGACGAAGTATTGGGAAATAAGAATACTTTGACAGCCTGTTTCGTGACTAGTAATGCAATCAGGATGATTTTATACAGAAAGATAAATAAAGTAACACTTTTTTACGTGACATTTAATTTTTTTGGAAAAATTGACTTTTTCTTTGAATAATGAAGATAAAATATAAAGAATCTCCAGTTAATAATATTAAATGTAGATTTTGGCAGATTTTCTTCAATACAAATTATTTAAAATTCAATTAAATACTGCTCTACGTGTAATAGAGCCAGGTATTTCGCTATAGTATTGCAATCATCTAGAAACTTTTATTTCCACTATGACTAAAACATTAGGTTAATCAGAAAATGGTAGGTATTTATTTGAAACAACAAAAAGAAATTTTACAAAATAATATATTCACCATCTCGTCCTATAAATAATTATCTCAATTCGAAATTTTGCAAATTAAAAACATCATTTTTAATAATTAAAAAAGGACAAAATTTATTGCACGAATCGAGCTCTATTTATTAACCAACCTAATATTTGTGTTTGCGAAAAATATATGAATATTTATTTCTACTAATTAGTTTTGGTAAATATGTAAACCATATATCCTGCAATCCAGTTAATTCGAAAACTAAACATTTTTTAAATCGTGACGCGTGGCGTATCTCTTTACAACAGCAGATACATCCCCAGAAAAATATTTTAAAATAAAAATCTAGTATACCAAGATCAAACAAACCTCGAGCATAAATAAAATAACAGAATACAAGCCGAATAAAGAATAATATAGGAAAAATATCAAGAGATTTCTTTAAAATAAAAATCTAGTATGTCAAAATTAAATAAACTCCAAGTATAATACAAATAAAATTACAAAATACAAACGAAGTACAGGATAATCAAATATGAAGAAATTATCTCAAAATAAAAATCTAGAATGTCAAAATTAAATAACGAAATACAAGCAAAGAGATGGATAATCAAGAATATTCAGAGATTATTTTAAAATAAAAATCTAGTATGTCAAAATTAAATAAACACCAAGTATAATAGAAACAAAATTATAATTAATACAAATAAAATACAAACGAAGTACAGGATAATCAAACATGAAGAGATTATCTCAAAATAAAAATCTAGAATGTCGAAATTAAATAACAAAATACAAACAGAGTGGAGGATAATCAAGGAAGAATATTCAGAAATTACTCCAAAATAAAAATCTAGTATGTGAAAATTAAATAACAAAATACAAGCAAAGCGAAGGATAATCAAGGAAGAGTATCCGTAGATTATTTTAAAATAAAAATCTAGTATATCAAAATTAAATAAACACCAAGTATAATACAAACAAAATTACAATTAATACAAATAAAATACAGAATAATATGAAGTAAAGGGTTTTATAATATAAAATATGAAGTACAGGATAATCAAATATGAAGATATTATCTCAAAATAAAAATCTAGGATGTCAAAATTAAATAACAAAATACAAGCAAAGCGGAGGATAATCAAGGAAGAATATTCAAAAATTATTTCAAAAGAAAAATCTAGTATGTCAAAATTAAATAAAATACAAGTGAAACGAAGGATAATCAAGGAAGAATATTCAGAAATTATTTCAAAATAAAAATCTAGTATGTGAAAAGTAAATAACAAAATACAAGCAAAGCGAAGGATAATCAAGGAAGAATATTCAGAAATTATTTCCAAAGAAAAACCTAGTATGTCAAAATTAAATAAAATACAAGTGAAACGAAGGATAATCAAGGAAGAATATTCAGAAATTATTACAAAATAAAAATGCAGTACGCCAAAATTAAACAAAACCCAGCCGGAATGAAAGAAGAGAACACAAGCTGAGTGAAGGATAACGAAGGAAGAACATTAAGAGATTATTCCCGAAAATCCTTAAAATCACAACTAATATATCCCCGCGCGAATTAATCTGCGGAAAGCGGAGTCCCATTGAAATTCCGTGGTCCTTTTAGACCCTTCAACATCCCCCCGTAACTCGGAACTCGGGTACATCCTTCTCCTTTGTTTTGGAAATATAGGACGACGTCAGGGGTTAATGTAATTTAGTAAGTATCTTCCGTCTAATAGAATAAAAGCTGAAGGACCGGCCTACCCGGGAGGGCTGCGACACCGGCAGGAATAAGGACCCTGGCTTTCGCCCCGACCTTTCTTCTTTCCTCCTCCGCCTTGAGCAACGGGGAACGGTGACCGACAGGAATGGGGAACGGGGGTGTCCGTTAGACCGTGAAATACGAGTGAGAGCTCGTTCGTTCGTCTTAAACGCTACCCTGTAAAGTATGGCCCATATGAAAATCTCAATAATACCGTCTCATGCTGTAATTGGGCAGCCAAGCATCCACGGGCTCGGAAATTGCCTAGAAATTACCGGAAATATGGACTGATCTTACGCTCCGACGAATACGCCGCACCATTTTCCGTACCTTATTATGAAAGTCTCGTCGAACTCCCGCTCTACCGTTCATCGTGTTGTATTCCAAGGCGAAAAAAGGTCTCCCCGGATTGCTCTTATTCGCGAGTCGAACGTTAGTCTGGAACAGGTAGCTCGGCCTGCGCCTTCCGCCTAGACAGACGAGATTTTTTTACCATTCCGTAGTTTAATTGGCAGAGTTAACGAGGGAGGGAATTAATTCCGGTTCAATTTTGCACGAGGAGAATGTCGCGAAGGTCTGGACGAACATGTTCGATAGCGTTCGGATCAGATCGATCGGCACTTTGGTTTTCAGAAGTTGGTACCTCTTGATGGAAGATTGAGAACGCGTCTTAAACCAGGAGTCGATCGATGTATGAAACTGATCGATGTCACTCGAGCGAATTTTTATCTGATGTTTGACAGTCTATGGGGTACAAAGATTGTATTGTGTTTATATCTGAGACTGCATGATGTTCGAAGTGGTTAGATTAACACGAGTGGTACGTCAGTCCCTGGAGACTGACAGTAGACTTTATGTTTGGACGACGTGGATTCTAGGGACTGACAGCGAACTTTCCGTTTGGTCGACATCAGTGTGTGAGACCGGCATTGTCAAGGGTTAAATTATTAATGACAATTAATATATTGTAAAAACTAAGTACCCTCTGCTAAAGTAAATCTTCACACTTTCGTGACTTTTTCTGGCTGAACGTCTCTTGGTGATCGCCTTTTTGCCTTTCTAGCATTCTCTATTATTCTCCATTATCTTTTGTTTATAACTTGTATATTTGTGCATTGGCGACATCATTCTGACAGTTCAAACGACAAAGTGAATCACAGTAATCTTCCGTACACTCAAACACTTTAGTATATTTGAGCACTCGACATCAAGTGCTCACTCACTGCCGCCTGAGCGAAAAGACTATCTTATACCGACCATAGTTCGCGCAGCTACCACCAGAGAGTGTCCAGGAGTACCGAGTTTCTGGTGAGTGAATCAGAGAACCCCCCGATTCCCATATATACAAATTCCAAGCCTTCTATTGTTAACCGTTTGAGTCCCAGAGGCTTTTAAAAGAACACGGTCGAATAGCGCGATAGCGTTTGTCTTAATATAGTGCGAAGAAGCCCAAACGACGCGATAGTGCTTGTTTAATTTCATGTCGAAAAATCCCAATTTGCCGGATAGGGATTGTTGATGCTATGTGACGTAGATGCATCAGCAAAGTTGAGTGCACCACTTCGATAATCAGAGATAGCACCGAAATAGTCAGTTGTCCATAGTGCTCGAAAAGTACTGTGATTTCTCGACACAAAATTTGAAAAGCGTGATCGCGATACTTGGGACTCAAACGGTTAATAATAACCTCCCTATCTGAGGCAAGGTAGCCTTACTGACCAGACCACTAGCAGGCCCAAAGTCGAAACGCATCCCTTCCCTTTCCTTTCATCCCATCCAGCAGCTACTCGACCGAAGAGGCTACACGATCACACTAGGATTCCACAGCTAACATCAAATGAAGGTAGGACACCATAGTTGTATCAACCTTTTCCTGTTTAATATTTAATTACATTGCTGAAAGTGAAGAGAGAGTCCAGATATTTATTTCGAGTAATAAGAGACAGCTTCTTCAGTGTTCAAGCAGAGATCAAAATGGCGGACAGCTGAGTAAGAAGTTGGTAGGCTGTTAGGCTGATAGGATTTAGTAAAACAGGCTTTGGTTCAGTTGCGTATAACATGATAGGCGAATGCGATCGATAATCTTTGAATAAATGAATAGTCGAGTGGTGATTTTATAGCGGAAATGGAAGTGCCAAAGAGGTTATAACAGTAGTAGTAATTACTGTTATTAATATAGTGAGATATTCATTGGAATAGAAGTAGATTGCATCTACATAATTATTGCGAAACATAATACTGTGGAATGTTAATAAATGAATTCTTATTTGTTATAGTGATTCATCTTTAGTACTCATCATCACTCGCACCAACCTGAGCATTCTTATATAATATTTTACGAGTTTCCAACCTAACCTTCAAATTTTGCAGTATGTATGATATACTGTAGCTTATGTAAACGAATTATACAGAAAGAATTATAATAATCTGTGCGAATGAGAAAAAATTGTTAATTTGTGATATATATTTGAAACAAATTAATATTTTCGTGAACCACGTTTATAATAAACAGATCACGCGTGAATCAGCTTTACGTGATCCCGATCATGTGATATGTAAGCTATATAGACTGAAGTGTGCACTGCAAGATGGTTCTCTCACGACTATACTCAAAGATGGCGCCGTCAGAAAAACATTACCGCGGGAACAGCGTATCACGAGCTTCGCCATAACCTTATTTACCGATATCGCTTTGCTGCCACAATGCACACGGTTGCGTGTACATTTGTGTTATCTGAGAACGAAAATTTCAAATAAAAGTGCAAATGAGAAAACGCGAACGATCATTTGTACCCGGGTAAAAGAGGAATTTATTAAATTACGATAGGGATCGATCACGAATCGAATAAATTTCGTACATGCATACAATGATGCTCCATATTTTGAGGTTAGGAAAAGCGAAGCGTTGAAAATGGGTGAAAGAATACTTTGCTTGGCCTTTTAGTATACTCGATAGTGAGAATGATATACATATTATGTAAGTACAAATTTTTTCCGTGGAGATAGAAAGTTTCGTTAACAATATGACTTTAATTGCAGAGTTTCGAGGATATGCTTGTGCGAAGGGTTATGTCTAAAACCACTGGTTGAGTGGGCTGGTAAGTTCTGCACCGAAACTATGGTATATCATGGCTTGTTTTGGTTTACAAAAAGAATCGAGTTTATGCACGTATGAAACAAGTACTGTGTGGATTGTACTATCTACGCTTTTAAGGTTGAATTAACGGTGGAGTTAGTTTGTATTTTACGAAATTAAGTGGCAGTCGTTTCTAGTACAATTGACACGTTTCATGAAACACAGAGACCCTGAAAATCTAGGTTTACCAATCACAACGAATTATAAACAATTTTTAACAAATTATTCATCACCATTTTCCATTGGTGGTCCTTTTTAAGGATGAATATTGATTTAAAAATTTCTTTTAGGTTATGGTATTATAATACAATACATTCTATACTATATATAGTATATATTATAGTAAATATTATTTCGTACAAACTTTGAAGAAATTTTATAGAAAATTTATTATTTTGTCTCGTGGAATTGATGGATTTACCATAGGATCGATACATGTATCGATTTATATATTGATCACCGCTAGGTGGATCCACTATATACAGTTCTGCAATACCGACGCGTAAAAAAAGATAAAATATATCATTTACTATGACTAATATTGATACAAAACTCAATATAGTAAAGAGAGGATTAATTTTGAAATGTTATTGGATATTTTTTGTTTTTATTAACAAATAGTATCGGCTAATACTATTTCTTTCACACCCTGTATATAAAAACACACTACAGAACAATCTGTACCCTTAATTTGCAAAGGCCAGTGGTCATATTGAGCCGTGTGTCGAAACAGATTTGTTTAGCCGCATTCACTCTTCGTGCTCTTTAATCAATCTCTGATCAATTTGTTTTTGCATTTCAATCCATGCCTCCTCGCGGCCACATCAACACAACGACTCGTATTCGTTGGATCACTACACCCATGCAAACCAAACGTAATCACTGTTGTTAGCGCTATCCAGTGATTCTCCGGAATGATAAAACCGAATTCGACACGTTTCAAATTTTCCACCGTCGTCGAGTAATACGAAGTATTCCATTTGCTATCAGGTCATTCTAACCTCGATAACCTCTACGGTGCTTCATGGCTGTCTATCATATTCATTTAATATTGGAGAACGATTTTCTGAGTATACAAAGATTGACTTATAAAACATTATATATATTTATGATATGAAACCTAATTAAAGATAAAGAGATTGATGATCTAAATTAATTTGCCGGTTAGATAACAGATAAAAGAAATAAAGATGAAATTAAAGAGATGCTGTATTATATCTTTCTGTAAGAAAATTTGCTATTCTTCGTTGTATTAACTTTGATTCCTGTATTTCTTGAATTTCTAATTTTTTAATTTTTGAGTGATTAAATCTTTGTATCTTTGAAATTTTTGAACGATTAAATCTTTGAATCGTTGAAATTTTGGAATGATTAAATATTTGAATCTTTGAATCTTTGAAATAATGGAATAATTAAATCTTTGAATCGTTGAAATTTTTGAATGATTAATTCTTCGAATCTTTGAATCTTTAAAATTATGGAATAATTAAATCTTTAAATCTCTGAATCTTTGAGATTTTGGAATAATTGAATCTTTGAATCGTTGAAATTTTGGAATGATTAGATCTTTAAATCTTTAAATCCTTGAAATTATGGAATAATTAAACTTTTGAATCTCTGAATTTTTGAGATTTTGGAATAATTAAATCTTTGAATTTTTGAAATTTTTGAATAATTAAGTTTTTGAATCTTTGAATCTTCAAAATTGTGGATCCTTAAATCCTCGAATTTTTAAATCTCTTACTATTTTAATCTATCGATCTTTCAATCTTCGACTCTCGATCTCACAATCTCTGAATTTCCGAATCCCTGAATTTTTCAAATTTTCAACTTTTTAAATTTCTGATTATATACTTTCATAGTATACGATGGGGATCGAAGTAAGTCAGATGGAAATAAAAATTCTCGAAGTGTACTGGCAAATTAAACAGTCGAAGGCAGTACCGATACCGATCTGTTCCAAGTTCGGGGCAACACGGACGCCCTCTAGCTAGTGGAACACACGCGCACGCACTACACGACACTGAGAAATTACGGCCGTAGTATCAGACATTTGACTGTGTCTCGGGGCGCAGGTTTGCTGAACTTTCGACACGACCTGCTGATTTCGCTTCCGCTGACCAACACGGGCTGCAGTACCACTTTGGGTAGCCAACGTGGGGCTAGGAAGTACACGTTGGTGACAATCGAGAGCGATTTATCGGTGACGTTCGTTCGGTCAAAAATATCGTCCAGGGTTAGTGCCCGTTTCGTGGCAACTGTTTCTGTTTTTACAACCCCCATACCGCTTATATTCCTTTCAACTGGTTTACATATAGCGATATTCCCAACCAATTCCCGGATTACACCAAATATTGTACATTTATGAACGTAACATAGCACATTTACGTTTTTATATTATAAATATACATACCTTATATTTACAACATAAAATACATGTCTATATACTGTTTCCAAATATATCTTGGAATAAATAGTTTTACAGTGGAGAATATTTTACATCTTTATACAAATATTTCTGGATAAATGAATTTTAAAAGAATATATAAATACGAAATGTAATATGTACATTTTACAATAATTGTGGATTAAATAATTCTTCACATTTGTAACATAGCACATTTACGTTTTTATATTATAAATATGTATATTTTATATTTACAACATAAAATATATATCTGTATACTGTTTTCAAATATATCTTGGAATAAATAGTTTTACAGTCCAGAATATTTTATATCTTTATACAAATATTTCTGAATAAATAAATTTTAAATGAATATATAAATACGAAATATAATATATATAGAATGATCAATAGATGGATCAATTATTGATAGAGATATTAACAATGGACACTACAGTACTGGGTTTAGCCTTTTACACATTACTATAGCCATTCGATTAATCTATTCGCTGATCTAAATTCTATAGCAATTCTAGAATGATCAATGGATAGTATCAATTATCGCTAGAGTTATTTACATTTTACAATAATTGTGGAATAAATAATTCTTCACATTTGAATCACGAGGATCAAGAAACTTGATTATTATTTTAAATGTAAAATTCGTTTTTATTAAATTCATCAAATTCATTTTTAGAGACTTTATGGAATTTAGGAATTCATGAGGATAGTAATAGCTAATAAAAGAATTCTGAATTTAACCTCCAACTGGTGACATAACGTTAAATTGACAGGGTATTTTAGTGAAGCACGTCAAATTATTGTATTTATACTAAAATGAAAAAGAAAAATAAATTTCACTTTAATTACTATTAAAAATATATCGTTTGTTTACAAATTATTATAGTATAATTAATACGATAAAACAACGCGGTAAATAAAATATAGTAAATATACCACATATACAGCAAAATGAACGTCACCAATTGATGGTTAATAAAATTAGTATTTTAACTGTTATATAAGGATTAGGCTATTAATAACCGTTATATGAGGATTCCTTCCAAAATAAAATTGTTAGAAGACAAAAGATTTTTAATTAAACCGTTTGAGTTACGTATCTAGTAACATTTGAAATACGAGTTCCCTAGCGTTTCCACATTGATTTCACAGCTCTTATTTGATTTCTGTATCAGTTACGAATACAATTTTAAATCGTATAGCTCGTCAATTGTTCCTATTTTCGTTCTTAAATTCATGCTATCATTGATTTTACAACGGTAATAAATCAACACGTATGGATGGAAACGTAATAGAAATTGGTCTGGATTTGGTTTTATTAGTGTGAATGCGAGTGTGTGAGGTCTAGTGATGGCACGAATGTAAAGGTGTATCTTTTTGGAAATGCGAGTGGAAGATCTAGAATGCGTGGTACTGTGCAATTGTTATAGATCAGAGCCAATATGTTGCGAGGAGAGTCAGTTTGCTATGAAAAGCGTGAAAGTGAAGAGTATCGAGATAATAATAGTAGTATCGCAGGATTTTAAAGGATTTTAAAAATGATTTTTTAAAAATTACAATTTAATATTTTTAATTGGCCCAGTAATTAACGAAATTACAATTTTCTCCTTTTAAATAAAAAATTACGCACACGCAGGAGTGATAATAAATTTGTCAAAACTGCTGTTGCAAAATCTGACTTTGATATTGCATTTCGAAATTTATTTTGTGAGAAATTTTTTATTATCGATCAAGTCGCATCATGGCGTGGCAAATGAGTCCAGCAAATAAATAAAATAGTCCACTCCCACTGTGATTATATTTCGTTTCATGACGCGCTTGTTAAAAGCTAATGTTTGCAACGCACATGTCCATCAGACAAAAACACGCGTGCCCTACATTTCCGGTTTAAAAAATGAAACACCCGCATTTGGTGCCCATAAAACGTCGCAGGGAAACATATTCTGCTACAAGGTGCACTGGAATATGAATTATTTAAAACGAAGAAGTAAAATCTGAAATATAAATGAATCCAAATTCGTTCGATGCTGAATTAAAATTTAATCAGCTACAAATTTGTAACTTTGGATTAAAAATAGAAAAAAATCATCTAAGGTTTCAACTTTTTCCTATAATATCCAAACGCCATGGCGCAATACGACATTTTTATGAATATTTAAAATTAGATTCAATTTCATGTGATAAAACAAAAAGAAATTATATTTCACTAAATACAGGGTGTCCTGAAAGAATGTATATACATTTTGCGTGATTATAAAAACAGTATATATTATATTTAAATGGATTACCATCTTGGATTACCTTATAAATCTTCTTAGCTATTGTCATCTGATTCAGACACGATGACACCCCACTTGCACCGAAATTCTCAGTCACGTGAAACTGGATAGTTTCGACCACACCTCACTGTCATCCTCTCTTTTCCTCTCTGATCTCACGTTGTCACGAAGATATGCGAAAGAGGAGTCTCCGAGACCTTAGATAGAGGTCTACAGGGTGAACGCGGTGACGGTGAAGTGTAGCCATGTTTATGTACGCGACGTTGGCGATGGTTCTACTTAAACTGTCGACGGGACGGAACGGGGACGAAAGGAAAGGAGAAGAAGAAAGGAAGAAAAAGGGAGGAAAGGAAAGGAAAAAAAAATGGCAAAGCTGCGGAACATCGAACGCGTACCGCGATTCTCAGAGCATCCTCCAGCGCGCCAGTCCTTCTGCTTTACGAGTTTCAGACGGCGGCGAGAAAGGGGCCGTGGCAAAGGGAGTATTCCCGGTACTCCTGTGGGAACAGTGGGACTCGCGACGTCACGGTTCGACAAGCGAGTACGTAGTCGCTGTTTCCGCATCCTTGAGTCGCGCGACTCACTCTCTCGTCGATTTCGCTCGCGGAGTGGGCGCTTCAGACTGAAACGTACTCGTTCGCGTGTGCACGTGTTACCTGGGGAAAGAGATTTTAGCAAGCGAAACTTCCTTCGCGAAAATGCCCCGCGCGTGAACAAACTCTCGTCGACTCTCGTTTATTTTCTTCAATTTCGGCCTCCGACCATGTTAGACGTCTTGAAACTCGGGGCTCGCACCGTGCGAATTACGGGTCGATACCAGGTAGCCTCGCTTCGACAATTTCGCCATTTTAATTCACCACTGAACACGTAGACAGTGTGTACAGCAATCGGTGGACTGAAATTCGTCGCTACTCTTCGTGGAAAAAATCGCTATCCTGAGCTAGCTCGAGGAGGAGACACGTTGGAGAATTTAAGAATTTAAAATAACTGAGAAGCATCTCCGATGTAAACAGATGAAACTTCATCCACGTCTCTTGTCGAAGATTGAAATTTTAATTGCAAAAGGTGACTCTGGACCCTGAGTAGAAGCTAGTGTGTCACTGAGCTTGGTATAAAATTGTAGAAGCTTTGGTGAACTGCTGATGAAGTCTCAAGGTAGCTTCAAGCTTCCAGGGTTTGACATGATCGTAGGAAAAGATTTTCTGAAGAAAAGGTGTGTGGTATATAGGATGTCTCAGCTTTACTCGACGAACTGTGAGAGTTCTAGCTATCATCGTATAACGTTCCTCTTTTTGGTCTCTGAGTTAAGCTTTGACAGTCTGTCAAGAAAGAATCCAGGTGATATAGTTAATAATTATAACTATATAATTATATTGATATTAGTGGTAGAAAAATTGAAATACAACTTGAAACACGGGTCTAGATGTGTGATAGATAAAGTTAGGGACCTGGTCCTCATGGCGCTGTGATCGACTTTGTGGATGAACTTAGAGTGAAACAAGATAGGGACGAATAGAGTATGGAATAGTATCAAACATTGTACTAAGCGGAATCGATACTTATTTGATAGCTCGACAAAGGTATCTGTTAACGATGATGAATGTTAGGGGTCACTGAAGGCAATTAATCTGATAGATGCTATTTATCTTCTGAACGATCTATGGGCAAAGACTCGAACCGTTTGTAGTGAGTGAAAATACGAGTGAATGAGAATTCTAAAATTCTGGAATATAATTTGAATTAATTAAATATGATATATGTATAAATATATAAAAAGTGAAGTGACATAGTTGCCAGGTGTTAAAAGATTATTTATTTTGCTTTTAGGAAAAGGACATGCTCAGATACCTGTTCTCTCAGACAGTTCGAAATTACGTTGCTTTAACACTAGTATTCAAAAATAATAATAATAGTCCAAAATTACGTTGCTTTAACACTAGTATGCATAAATGATAATAATATTTCGAAATTACGTTGCTTTAACACTAATATGCATAAATAATAATAATAATAGTATCACGATGAAAATAATTAGATATTATATATATAACTAGGTCCTTATTTCAGTGAGTTTCAACGTAATTGTGAAGAAAGTACCTATATGTCTCGGTAACTATAAAAGGAAAAATTGGTAGCCAATCATTTTGACTAATTTAGTAGCTCTCGTGGTAAAGAATGGGAACAGTATACCTAAGTGGCCTAACTTTCTTGGGAAATAATATAAATCTTGCCCTAGAACTTCTACCAATATCTGCATCGAACTTATACACTACCAAAATTTATATATCCATACACATTTGATAGTTTTTGAAATTACAAATCAAAAATTTTGAAATATTTCCAATTTCCAAAATTTAACGTATGTAGTCGCATAATTGCATATCTCGAATTTTCATCGTTATCATAAATTTTGTAACAATTTTTCATTGTGCAGTTCGATATAATTTATGCACATTCGCGATCATGCTTTATGGTAACCTAACCTAAAGACTTCACTTTCCGTTGCGTGTATCGAGTCTCGATTTCGAATTTTGTGTTGGACTCAAGTGCGGATGCAATTTGTAGTGGTACCTAATATCATTTAGACGTAAGTTGTTCCATAGTATATAACTTTTGTCGGTGGAAGCAGCGTACATGAATTTATACAAGTCCCGAAGGTATCCCATCAAGTTTAAACACAACGAATACGGTTTCCGGTTGGAACAGGATAAACGTTTACTTTCTGAATTTAAAACAAAATGGGGCAGAAGCATTTCGGGGTACGTTGTATATAACCCAATGTAAATTATTGCAACAGTTGCAAGGTTAATATTGCCATCGTGCACACATATGTAAATGCGGAAATTGGGGCAAAAGGTCCGAATTTCGAACCAATGTTTTACCCATAGCATAAAGTTGTGCAAGATACTATTAATTGTTCAAAGTCATGCTGAGTATGGTTATAACTATATGAAAATTTCTTCATACAATGAGTTTCATTATAACTTCACCGCCACTCTAGTGCACTCTAATTAAATGATACAATAAAGAATAATTAATATGCAAAATAACAGTGATAAATTTTCATAAGTCACCATTTCTAATACAGCTATTCTTGAAATAAAAAATAATTAATATAAAAATACCAGTGCTATATTTCCTTATGACAGTGCCACTAATACTTCCAGACCCAAAAATTAAGAATAATTAATAGACAATATACCAATGATAAATTTTAATAAATCACTATCACTAATACCCTCAGTCCCAAAATTAAGAATAATTAATATTCAAAATTTGAGTGCTAAACTTTTTTAAAGCACTACTACTATTACTCCCAGTCCCAAAATTAGGAATAATTAATATCTAAAATACCAGTGCTAAACTTTCTTAAGACACTACTACTAATATTTCTAGTCCCAAAATTCGGAATAATTAATATTAAAGATTCCAATGCTAAACTTTTTTAAAGCACTACTACTATTACTCCCAGTCCCAAAATTAGAAATAATTAATATTAAAAATTCCAGTGCTAAACTTTCTTAATGCACTACTACTAATACCCCCAGTCCCAAAATTAAGAATAATTAATATTCAAAATACTAGTACTAAACTTTCTTAAGTCACTACTACTACTACTCCCCAGTCCCAAAATTAGGAATAATTAATATTCATAATACTTAATTTTCATAAATCACTATTACTCATACTCCAAGCCCCAAGATTAAAAATACCAAATATTCCTACCAATAACAGCGATAAACTGAAACAAGTCACTGCTGGAGATAGTCCCAGCTCCAAACACACGTACTCCATATATATATTTCCGTTATTCCAATAATTATTGGACGTCGATTAAAATGAAAAGTCAGACAAAGTGTCAACGTGTCTTGGTCGTCGAAAAAGGCCGAACTGCAGTGAAACTCAACAACGAATAGAGCCAAGAAATCCAGTTACGAAAGACTTCATTGCTGGAGAGGCGTGCAATTACCGTGGCGACGTCGCCAAGCCGACAGTTTCTGCTTCCGTGTCAGAAGAACTTCTCCCCTAGCAGTTAAGAAAGAGGGTCCTCGCTTGCAGAAGATTGATTCTGGGACAACTACCTCCGGGCGTTTCGTCTTCGCTCGTTTTCTATCATTCGTCTTTCGCCACGGCCCTTCTTCCTTTTCTTCATACCGTCAGCCGAACTAGTCGAGTTGTTCTTCGGATATTCGATCGTGCAAACGAATATGGACCGACAAGTTTGGACCCGGAGCTTAGAGGATAGCCGTGGAAGTCGATTTGTCCGATCGAACAGGGTGACGATTTGTCGGGATGGTAACCTATCTCTGAACCTATATACGTGTACACAGGCACGAAATTCGAAAACGTGGAACGAAAGCTCGACACGCGAGCCGTTGCTATGGAAGATTACTATTTAATAAAACGAAGAATTTAATCAAAAATGGCAGCAGCAAGCTTGCATCGCTCCAATTGCTAATTTCGCGAAAAATCTGGTATATTGATTTTTGACCTTGACGAAATTGTCGACAGATAATTTGTATTACGGATATAGTGTCGTTTGTGTATTATCTGTGTGTTTAAATTTGATGATTGTAAGTATGTGTTGATTTACAAGTGAAATTAATTAATTATTTAATTAATGGTGATTTTATAGATATTATTTTTTATCATTGAATTACAGTGATTTAACTTGTTAAATGTATCAGTAGATGTAGGAGTTATGTTTAATTTAATATATTCTTTGCCACCTTTTTTACAGTAAATTCGTAGATTGTATAAAATGGGATAAATTACGCGCAGAACGTTATCCAATATCTAGTTAATATCTGTAGTACGTGGTCTACACGCGTGATGGCGCGCGTGAGTTACTGGCCAGACATCGTTTACCTCACGTGACGAAAACAGTATCCAGGAAAGTTTCATTTCGTTATTTAAGATATGATAATACAAGCAAATAGTACTATTAAATATACAAGTATAAGGAATAAATATAATTTTCGTTCCAATTATTCCAATTTATCCTACAACACTTCTAAAAGTATATAACTTTTGGATACTGTATTTTAGTAAACATAATATCGACCCAATGAACATATATATTGATAAAATCGAAATTAATTTTTTGAAATACACTACATTTACTAATTGCAAATATTATAAATTGATAAAGAAAATATTAAATTCCTAACGAAGTCTCGAATATTCGAATATGTATAAAATGAATCACGTAAGTCATAATTTATCTAATTTTAGCTTGAAATTCGTCATATTTCTGAGATTCGTAACAAAATTTTGTTACTGAGGAGAAAAAAGATTCGGGCTAGAATTAATCTGACATTGCGAGCTCCCCGGTTTTACGCCCTGTGAATCTTAATTTTATGTACGAACTTATTCAAGAAAGTTGTACGCCAAGGAGGAATTAGGTACCTTCTTGAACGGGTATTTAAGTAACCGTGATGTGTGTTCGTTACGGGTCGATGGATGTGAAACGACCTCACTGGTCCATGGTCGCGACAAGTAAATTCGTGAGATCACTCCTAACTTCCATTGAAATAGCACTTTGCTAAACTCCATACTTAGATAATTATTTAGATTTAAATATCCCACTAATATTGAACGTATGAGGTACTCTAACCTAATCCCTTTAATTAAAACAACACCTAAAATCCTCACGAATAATTTCAATAATTTTGTAAGGAAAATTCATCGCTATATACACACATAGTTATAATTATAATATAATATAATAATTAAATCTGTCTATATTTAATTTTACAGACAACAAACTCGATTAAACAAATAATCTTAAACAAGTAAGTAGTTACTTGCTCATTGTCCTTGAAAATTTAATTAAGGAACATAATTATTATAAAATTCATAAAGATATAAATTATTGTGTGTGACTTATGTGTATTTAATACATCGATTATTCCCTAATCAAATAATGCAGTTTAACCTAACAGGGTTATTTAACTGATCTGCTCTTCAATTAGCATCCCCGCAAGCTCTCGTGCTCCTAGCTTGCTTATTCACGAACTTTCTAAGATTCTATCTGACACTATAGATTAACCTGACTTGTACACAAACTTGCTATCTTACACTAATAGAATTACTTTCGCATGCAAATAGAATTCGAATTCGCGATAGGATTAGCTCTTTGAGGCTGTCACTTTTCCATCACCTCTTTGTTCCTAATGCTTGCTGGGGCACCGCGTGTGCATCAGCCATCATGAGACTCCAAGAATATCGTGCGGTACAGGGTTTAAAGGTCATTTGGTCAAACCAAACCACAGTCCATTCCTGGAAGCTCTCACGTCGCAACTTTGGTAAATAAACCTCGTTTGTGTTGTCGATCGGCAAACCGCTTCATAAACTCGCTATGGATCTCGATCATCGTGCTCTCATCTCGCCGTTTACACACTACTCGGATCACGTGGTACACACGGAATATGCATATGACTAGTATTTATTCTCAAAATTACGCGAAATTCACCTGTACACGGAGAACCTTGAAAGAGACTTTGTACCTATCTTTCATCATCCCTTGGGACCCGTGATTCCTGAACTCTCATCTACAATTAGAAGTCTAGGGTATGTCAGGAAGAAACTTATGGCGACGTCACGCTTGCTGTTACGTATTCATCGCGAAAGAATTGCTCCTTTGAAGAAAATTTTATGTTTCATATTGTTTCGATATGCTAGGCTTCGTAAAAGAGTGGGAAAATTTTTAAATAATTCTGAATCTCATTATTCTAATCGAATGACCCCCTATGCAAATGATTTTTATATTTATGGGGAATTCCTTTCCTGCTTTTCTCCCTTTTTTTTTTTTTTTTCTAGGTGAAAAATATTTTATTTTCTGTTCCATTACTTTATTTTCTTATTCTTGGTTTAGATATATAATCTCTTGGTATTAGTTAACTTTTTGAATTATTTTAGTGATTTTTGAACGTGTAAATAGTACTAAATAATTTATTAATAATTTTAGGTAAGGTTTTATATATATGTGTTACTCATTAGCATACTTGGCTTCTAGAATCAAATTTCAATAATAAATTGGAAATGAGGCATTTTTTTATCTATTTGCTAAGGGTATAAATAAGGTGGCCTGTTCGAAGGAAAAAGAACAAGTACCCTGCAGTAACCCGGCGAACGCTTTAAGTAATTAAACTTTCTAGATCGTTGGCCAATTCTTTCCTCTGGCATCTGAAGTTGCTGCTTATGGAAATAATTTCTTTCGACAGCACGAACAAAAAGAGGAATCAATTTTGTATCGAGCAGCCGTGAATCTTATACATATTTTAAAACATGCAAAGTTCACGTTCGACATGCGCACTCATTTCCAAGCATGATTTTATACCAGAAATTATACTTAATCTTGTGACTTAAAAGACTTCAGATGTAAAATTACGCGTTGTGATATTAATTCGATATTAACCTAATTAACCTATTGCACTCGACGATTTTTTAGCTAGAGAAGAGTAGAAATTCAAAGATTCTTTACTGAAAAACTGACCATACTTTTTTGAGCAATAAATAAAGATTTGTATAATGATAGAATTGTAGAATTATTTTTACAGTATATTTGACATATTAATTAATATCGATCTTCCAAATTTTATGAAATGGTGACTGAAGGTCTCCTCTCAAGTGCGAAGGGTTAATTATGGCACTAATAATATTTTACGGTATTCGATGAGTTATTATATAAAATAGTATTCGACAATTGTATGTGTAAATAATTTTAATTTTAATAAAAAATATAATGACACTGTTTTCTTTATTTCAAACTATGGAATTATTATGAAGACTTTTATTGTGCCCCTAAATTTGGGAAAATCCTATATTTTGGAAAAATTAATTCAAATACTGTGGCTGCATTTTGAAAAATATAGAAGGTAAAAATTGTAATTTTAATGGAAGATTTATAACATCTTCGTGGTGTTTAATTCTATTTCAGTCCATTCCTAAATCTTAACCCTTTGCGGTCAGCAGATTTCAGTAGAGCAAATTTAGCGTTTCACAGTTACTTTCCTGTAAAGGATTTAAAATCAATATATAGATATTAAAACGCACAGAATTTGTTGAAACTAATTTGTGTTTAATACTACTTATAATACGTAAAAATACAAAATTTTTAATTTCTCTAATTTTCTGTAATTTCCTGTATTTTTCGACTTGCAAATATCCTCGTTGCTGGGACATTGACCCCAAAGAGTTAAGTTTATGATAGTAAATATTTGCTTCCGAAAAATTGTTGAGGAATTAAGCAAACAAGTATAGAAACAGATTTCTCTGATTGTAAGCTTGAACTGAGATTTCCTGTGAATTGTATTGAAGAATTAGTCGCTACATTTCATAAATCTTTTCTTTTTCTTATCACTTGTAAATTGTATTCTGATGAGAGAAAAATCAATGGCAAAATATCGAACAGAATCTAACATATGTTTCCAAAATAAATAATTTACAAATTCTAGGACATCAGTAGTTATTTGGTTCAGTAGAATCTAGGTTGATCCCAAAAATTAGTAGAAAAGTAAAGAAGCATTTAACACGAGACTAGGATTGCAGAACGGAAGAATATTATGTACACAGAAGTAGGTCAGAAGTAATTTGAAAGTGATCTAAAAGTGATCAGAAGCACGAACAAATTTTATTCTACATTTTCTATGTATTTTTATACAAGATATCTCTTGCTCACTCGACGAATCTTACCTCATCTATTCTATATACTACACGAGAAGTAAAGGGAAAATCCAATTTTTAGCGATTTCACGGTGCATCGCGTATTTTATTACTGACTCAAACTGAAAAGTACGAAGAAATTTCAAAATAAAGTATGCGAAACTTATTTTCTCAACAAAACTGTGACCATCAGGAGCTTGAGTCGCTTAGTGTTGGAAAGAGAATTAAATTTGACAAAAAAGATTTTGTTAATGGTAACTAAAGTTTATTTTTTCTGTTCATTAGAATTTCGTGAATTTTGATATTTTATCATTTTTCGTCTGACTTTAATCATTTCTAATGTGAATCTTTTTGCATTCACTCTGTTAAGTATTGGTAATTGATAATGTAATGGAATTCGAATTTTGTGTATTTATTATAATAGAGAATGAAAGCAAAAATTTCTTTAAATGAATTTCTTCGCTCATTTGTCAACCAATCGTCGATAATTTTAATTAATTTTCAGAAATTCCTGGTTCATGCTTTTATAAATGATTGAAGCCCTAATTCGATCATTTTTGAACTTCAAATGTTACTAGAAGTTCGAATGTTTATAATAAATATAAAAAGTTCGAAAAATGACAGTGCAAAGGGTTAAATTAGAGTGCGTCTTTGTGTGTTTTCGTTTCGTTAACTTAGTGTTCTTTTCCTAAATTAAATTAATTTATGAGTTTTGAGTTTGTTTTATTGTATTCTTGTTGCTTTGTCAATTTTCGGTGTCTCAAAACCAGTTTTCGCCTTCCTAGACTACTATTATACAAGTAATCACCTGTCTACACATACAGGGGGTGCTTTCATCCTATTCACCCTAAAAACTACCTTAATCACAGAATTATTCATTCATAGTACTATTACTATAAAAGAAATAAAAATTAAAAATAATTTATTCTCTCATTCTTCCTGCCATATCTCCCATGCTTCAGCAGAGGCACCCCAAATTCACCCCCTCGACGAAGACTCCCCCCCTCCTTCCATAGAGATATATTATACATATCGAGCACCAGTACCAGCACCAGTTCGGTCTTAAAAAGAAGAAGCAAAGAGAAAACAAAGAAGAAAAGAAGAAAGGATAAACAACCGGTTCATTCGAGAGCAGCAGTTTGTTTAAAGCAGCAACCAATTGCAGGTTTAACATACGAAAGGGAGGCTGTATCAGGGGCCAAAATACTGCTGATCCAATAGAATGAAAATACACTGCCTCCCGGGGAACTACCTTTACGGGATATTGATCTCACGATAGCGGTGCCTAGGCTCTATACCGCGGCATTAAACGCCGTTACGAAGGATGACAAACTGTACGCAACGCGGGATATTACGGGAAATTTACTGGAAATTACTCGCACGCGTAAACGTTGCGTCACGCTGACGAGATCGTTTAGACGGGAAATGGGAAAAAAAATAAAATGAAATATATATATAGACATACACGAATGGCGAGTGACGATTAAATTCGCGAGATTGAAAAAATATAACGACGAAACGCTGCGTCGAAATATGGACGACACTTGAGTCGAAATAAATGCTGTTTAATTACGAAAATGACGGTGCTAGGCTGAGACGAAAAGAAGAGAGGAAAATGTTAGAAAAGAGGGTTTACATTTTCTGGGATTTCAGAAGTTTCGTATTAATTAGGCTGAATTAATGAGGAAATTTTAGTGCGCTGACATTTTTGAGGGTTTTAAATATTAAATAGTGAAAAATTTTTCGAATTTTGTTAATCTTGGTAAGTTGTATTGGGAGAAATAATAATATTGAACGGAATTTTCAATTTACTATGATAAATGCAATTAATTATAATTAAATAATTAAAAATTTAATTGATATAGAGAATATTGACTATATAGTATAGTATAGATAACGTGTAATATATCACGTGTGTATATATATAAGTATAATATATAATAATATATAATATATAATAGGTATCATATAATAGGTATCACTATATATGTGTATATGTGTATGAGTATAATATATAGATACCTATATATACTATTAATTTGTATATGCACAAATTAATTAATAATAATATATGTATTGTATATACAGTATGTACATAGTATATAATACCATATAGTATTAATATACAGTATTATATAGTACTAAGTATACATAATAATCCTATTTATTTTTTACTCCGACTCAAGTCAAACTTAAATAACTTTTTTATATGTGTGAACAATATCAATAAACATTTGCTTAAAACGAAGACACGTAATTTATTTACTCCAATTACCGAGCCTATCGAAATAATTCGAGCAAATTTTTCATTACAATGTAATAATACTATGATATATGTAATTATTTATAATTAAATAATCTAAAATTTAATTAATATAGAGAATGTAGACTATATAATGTAGTATACATAACGTGTAGTATAATAGGTACCACTATATATGTGTGTATGCGTATGGTATTATATATAGATACCTATATATACTATTAATTTATGTATGCGCGTAAGTATAATATATGTATTGTATATATAGTATGTACATAGTATACAATACGATATAGTATTAATATACAATATTATATAGTACTAAGTATATATAATAATCCTATTTATTTTTCTCCCTGACTAAAGTCCAACTTAAATAACTTCGTTATATGTGTGAACAATACCAATAAACATTTTCCTAAAACTTTAATTTTCTGAAAGCGAAACCCACGAAGACCCGTAATTTACTTACTCCAATTAGCGAGCCTATCGAAATAATTCGAGCAAATTTTTCATAATAATCTGCTCTCCGCTCAGCACGAATAAAAATGCGGCTTCGAAACTTCTTAACAGCCTCAATTTAGAGTACATCGATTCGGAAGTTTCAGTAACATCCAGTCCGACTGGAATTAATTACTCGTCCCGTCTACATAATTTATCACAATTCCCCCGAAACGAATGCTTCGACGGAAAAGAAGAGAAAAGAATAACATTGAAAAACAGAAGTGCATTGCGTGTATAAAAATTTCTTATTGTAATAACAGGACCGTGAAAATTCGGGGCTAATCAAGGCGCGTTCCCGTTTCAGTTGGAGTGTAAATTACGTAGCTTCAACGACCGCATTGCGCCAGCAACCGCGAACAAAAGGTTCCGCGAAGGACGATACAACTAACCTTCGTATTCCATTCGTCCAGACACTCGTTGATTTTCCAAGAGTGCCTTCGTCGTTGCGATCCCCCTGCCGCCCTCGTTGAAGGTGGTCCCCGCCCCAGCGCTCCGTGAACGCCATTCCATTGCAACGCATCACTCGCCTTCTGTAAGATAAAACACATTTAGCTATTAATCGGTCATTCCGTCGTAAAATCGCGTCGTATTAGTTATTTTCGAACGTTAAGAACGTAGTGCTTCGTAGATTTAGTATATTATAATATTCTTACACGTATTTCCTCATTTCTAATGCCTGGAAACCAAACCGTTACACGTTGCGAAAATTAAGAACCGCGTTGTCCTAGAAGGACATTGTAACTGATTTTCTAACGGTCAGTCTTGCATCACCCGATACCCCCACTCCTGATTCTCCATAGCCCCAACACGCATCGTCACGTATCGCCGGAATCGTCACGTAGCGCTAGATTCGTCGCGGCCGATAGATGGAAACCTAAACAATCCCCTTTCTCGCTTCCAAGTGTTGCCAAGATTATAAATATTGCGGTTAAAGGAACCTATTGGAGTTTTATTCCCTTGATCGGTTGGTATTGGAGTTGAAGGTAACAGTACATCTCAATTTGTAGAAATATTTTTCCTATGATATATAGTATAATTACTGGTATATAATTGCTCTATAAATAATAAGTGAGGGAGGAATAATCAATAACTTGATCATTTTCTGTTCAAAATTGAAAAATATTTGATGCTCAGAATAAGTAATAATCAATTATTGTATACATATGACAGAAATTAGATAATTGTGATATAAATAAGTTTCATAAATTCTACAATTTTGTAAAGAATAATAATATTGTACTAAACCTATTTGTATCCAAGCGCGGAATATTCCGCGAGCCACAACTGTCGACTACACCGAGCGCGGAATATTCCGCGAGCCACGACTGTCACCTATCACCGAGCGCGGAATATTCCGCGTGCTACTACTGTCATCTATCACCGAGCGCGGAATATTCCGCGAGCCACGAGTGTCGCCCATCACTGAGCGCGGAATATTCCGCGAGCTACAACTGTCGCCTATCACTGAGCGCGGAATATTCCGCGAGCTACTACTGTCATCTATCACCGAGCGCGGAATAATCCGCGAACTGACGTTTTCCATTACCACTTGCTGAATATTCTTCATATGCCACAGATCACGTTTGATCCCTCTTGTGAGCATCTCATCTACATCAGTTCATTATATTCTTAACAAGTTTTACTTTTGTTGTGAAAATCCTTTTAACTGCCATTATGAGTTGGTGCTAATACGCGCGCGGTGATACGGGCTAGTCGTCAGTTGAACGTCGCTAATGCCTGAACACTTTACCTTATGTAGAGCCATGATGCAAATGGGTTAATGATCGATGGCTTGATCGTTTTCTATTTAAAATTGAAAAATATTTGATTTCAGAACTGTTAATAATTAATTATAGTGTATACATTAGAGAAATTAGATAATTGTGATGTAAATAAGTTTCATAAATTCTACAATTTTGTATAGGATATTAATATATTGTATTTATTCCTGTTAATATAGAAATGGTTTTTCTGGGTGGGGGGTTGTAATTTACAATAATTTTGATATATCTTTATGGTTAAAAATTCATATTACTAGATTATAGTTAAAGTAACTATTATTCTTTTATTCACGTTTCCATACAAATTCTTTTTTCTTCCCCTTACTCTGTCGACTTTTAATTTCCCGGGATTTTGGAAACAAAAATTTGGGACGAAATCTTCCTCGGCTTTCCAGAAGATACTTAATTCTCCCTTACTTTTGATATCAAATTTTTCTCCTGTAATGGGCATAAGAACTTCTAAGCTATAGTTTATTTTAGATGTGCTGATATACGAGCTACCTGACTGAACTATACAACAGACCCCACGTTGCTCGAATCTCTAGAGCCTATATGCAGTGATCGTTTTAAGGATTTGGGGGTAGGAGTGAGGTTAATAGAGTAGGACGAAGTTCGAGACAGATGGCGCAGCTGTGTTCGTGTATAAGAATGACCAACGAAAAGCAGCATATGAGAAATTGATCGGATCTGGTATTATTGTTACAATTACCACGTGCAATCTTCTGCCTGGAGAATATTCTCTAAATAAGAGTGTATTTTTGCAATGCAGAATGAATTCCGACGAGGCCCTGTCCCTTCCGCGATTTTTCATTAACCCGAATTAAACGCGAACGTTAATTTGCATACGGGATAAATTATGTAATTCGAATGCTTTCGGTAGCAGCCTTCTTCTCATCAGTGGACGACGCTTTTTTCCCTCTTTCCTACAAAGACCTTCCGGTCGCCGCTTTTTTTCGCCGATCATTCGGACCTGGCCGTTCAATTTCTCGCGACTTTCCAGACTTTATTTGGATTCTAATTAAGAGTTCGTCGGCTAACTTCGACAATTGTAATTTCGATAAGGGGGGAGTCTGAAGGAGGGAAAAACTGAACTAGCCACGATTTCCTCCGTCGAGTTAAGAACCCTTTGGGACGATAAATTGTCTTTTATTTCTTGCTAAATTTTTACAAACTTTATTGTGCTTTGCATTTTTTGTTTTTCTTTTTTTTTTTCTTCTGTTTTTAGGGGTGGATATATGAGAAAAGAATTATACGATATTCTTTCGTTTTTTTCTTTCGTTATGAGTTATTATATAATTAGTTATGGTTATTGAGTGCATCGCAGTACTTCAAATAATTTGAATTAAGAGTGTGATGGGGTAAGATTGTTCTTCAACTTTTATCTCATAGTAATTGCTATGCATTTTGAAACTTGAGTATTATAGCAGTAGGTTGTCTACTGTAATCATGAAATTACAGACTCTACGGGTTCATGTTAGGTTCTTAGATAGTGTGCACGAATAGGAGATTCTTGTGTGGTCGATTGTAAGTTATGGTCTTGCTACGTATTTTTCTCCTTAAAGTACAATATTAATTGCAATTTTAATTATTCTACAATTATTCTGTATAATTATTATATTATTCTTTAATAACTTTATTATGTGTATTATTCTGTAATTATTTTAGAATAAATTAATTCCCTTAATTGGAATTAAAAGGAGATCTATACTTTTTGAATACTTGTTATAATACCTTTTATAACATATGAAATACTGAGAATAATATTTTTGTTCAATGATATTTTAATAGCAAAATTTACATTATGTGACATAAAGATTAAGTTAAGGGAAAATAAATTATTTTGAACAGGGAGAGAGTAATAAACAATAATTAATATTTTATTAAGAAATTATACTTCATGATATAATGTTAAAAATATGAGCAAAATCAATCAATCAATACATAAATCAATTTGAATTATGACTATGTGCATATCCAATCGGAAATACGAAAAATTATGTACGATCATAATTTATATTGCTTAAACAACAGGTTATATTCACAACTGAAATTACACAAGCCTGGTTACTGCATAAATCTTATTTCTTCAACATTTTTCTTCTCTTGAGAACAAGATCAACCAAAGATGCACTATAGGTAGACTATATCTTAGAAATGGAGAAAAATGAATTAGAAAAATAGCAATTTTAAAAAAATAATTATTATTTAATATTTTATAACCACAGAATAATTAAAATAAGAAAACAAATATTTAGAAAATAGGTATGTGAAATAAAATTAATAAATAAATATAATTTTTCAATGCTTAATCTGTCCAAAAACTAATAATTTTAAGGAATGGTACATATTTCAACAAAATACAGGTTCTTTCTAGAACAAACCTAATTTCCATTTTTAACTAACTACTTTTAAGATTGATTTAACGATTACACTGCCAGTGACCCACTTTGTATTAGGCAACACAGACCCAGTTCTTTGTTTAATAAGTAAAGAAAATTAAAAATTTTATTTAGCTTCGTAGGTCTGTTATTTAACTTCAAAATTGCCTCCCTTTGCTCAGACGCACCTGCACCTGACAACACTGTTTACTTTTGCAAATTTTATAGATTTCAGTAGATCATTTCTATTTAATCGCGATAAACAAATTTTTTAATTTTCAAAAAACAAATTACAAACATATAACACAGCTTAATTATCGATTATCGTTTAAGAAAATATTAAATTATAATCCTGTGGTAAATTTAACGAACAAATTTCAATTGTATATTTCCAATAAATATTTCACTAATTAAAAAATTTTCTTAAAAATTTGTCCTCGATGCATACAGTTTCCCTTATATTCCCTTTTCAATTTATTCAAAAATACCTTATTATTGTACAAATTTTCATCATTTTTATAACAAAAAAATTATTGAATATAACAATTAATTGTTAGCATAGTTGCACGCATGTTTCGCTTTACTATTTCCCACGAACGCAGTGTGAAGAATGCATGAACAGGAAACTTGGTGACACGGAACTCCAGATATTTGTAAAAATATCTATGTTGTTTCCGTGCGAACGAAAACGTATTTAACGAACAAAACAAATAACCGTACGTGTCTCAAATACAAATGATACGAACGAACGTGAAATTCCTCCTGTCTCGTATTTATGAAAACAACATCTGCCGCATCACAGACCGTACGACTGAAAACAAACATTACACGCGAGGGACAATGAATTGCGCATCTTTTATCTACAGGTGCTCGCGTTAATATACTCGCGATCTTTTCCGCTACTTAAATCAAACAGTTAACTTAAAACCGCGAAGAAATCCCGATACATCGCTAACATTTTTGCACCTTGCATTGGAAGATAAACTATATTGAAAGATACAACCAGAGACCAACAGAGAATATTAATTTTCAATCAATGTGTTGTAAGAATTTAATTTAAAACATTAAATTTTCGTGTTATTTGAATAATAAGAATTTATTTTATGTTACAATTAAAATGATTAGTTTTGGAATCCATCTTGTTCAGATATTTTTTTACTCCTCTTAATGAGGAGTATAAGTCTCACATGTTGAACCCTACTTTCTGAACACCCTGTATATAACTTAAATATTAAGATATACGAGAAATTTGATAATCCGTATATATACGTCATATATATAATTCTTATACATTATTATATGAATTATACAGGGTGTCCCGAAAGAACGTATACACACTTTAACACTAGGTTTACGGACGCTATCTGTATACCTATTTCTACATAATTGACACCTATCAAATTGACAGGAAAAAGAAACCACGTGTCTCTTCCTTTAACGATTAGTTTAATTTAATAACAATTGCAATATTAACAGTCTTAATATATGTTAACTAAATCTGTTACCATCGTATAGTTGGAGCAACCCATCCGTCAAATTGACGGGCCCTGTAAATCTAGATGTTAAAACCTTATTCTTTCTAACTTATTTGTACTCTTAATCTGTAATCCATCTAAATATGTACTGATTTTATAACCACGCAAAGTGTGTATACATTTTTTTGAGACACCCTGTATATATAAGTTTTCTTCCCTCAGATTGTTAAATAAAAAGATAACATATTAGGTGTCATTATTATCCCTTTGCACTCGAGAGATGACCGTCAGTCACCATTAGATAAAATTTCGAAGATCGATATTAATTAATATGTCAAATTTAAGATAATGAAACGGTGTGTGAGCTATCGAAATCAAATAATTCAACGTGTTAAATATTATACGATTTCTTATTTATTACTGAAAGAAATATCGTCAGCTTTATAGCAGAAAATCTTGGAACTCTTACTCATCTTTAGCCAAAAGATCGTCGAGTGCAGAGGGTTAATTTCTTTTTCTATTTTTGTTCAAATTAATAAAAATTGCATCTATATATTCTTATCTCAGTAGCGAAAAATGTAATAGAACTTCTAGAACCTTCAAAAATTTTAATAATTGGTTCACATATGAGGCAAGATGAAAAATATTGAAAATTACTGTTACAGAATATGAGGAATTTGAAACGAGGTATCTGAAAACTCGGAAAAGCTAGGTTATTATTTGTTGTCTCTATTTATACGTAAGTTAGCTCTGTCCGTATGATAAAGACTGCCTATCGCATGGAACAGAAAAATTGGAGAGATCCTGGGACAACGTGTGAAACAGGTGTTCTCCTCGAATTCACGGTTGCGTAAATAACGTCGTCGATCGCGCGGGTAATATTCACTGAACCAATATTATAACGGGTGTAAAGCTAGTTACGCACACGCCTATACGTATCCGAAGCCCCTCCTCTTGCTGATTTCCACCTCGCCGTAGTTCTAGCTAGTCTTATTTGGCCAACAGGACCGCGCCATGCTCGTTTCCCTACATCCTTTGCGCGCTATCGGCATGATGTACGACCTGGCTATCGTCCTTCGAGCTTCTCGAGTGCTACCGGCCGCTTCAGAATTTTCACCACTCGTTTAGTTTCCCCTTTCATCGAGCATCAGGCTATCTTTAATGTGCATTTTCATTTTTACACCCACGTTCAATGAGACCGCTTACCATTTAATAGCCTAGGTGACGACCGAGGTGATAACCGTTTCTTACCACGTGAGGCATTTCTTTGTTTTTCATTTTTCTCTTTGACTAGTTTTTGAGGAAATAGGAAAAAGGTATGTATATCGTATATTTCCACACACATCAAATTCCTATTTCCTCAAAAACTAGTCAAGCAGAAAAATGGTAGGAACAAATGCCTCTTTTAGGATTTAGTTATTGATTAAAGTTGCGAGTAGAAAGATTTAGCTGTTACTTTTCTTCTTTTTGAGGTTATGTAAGAAAAATGTGTAGAAATGTTAATAGAATTAATGTGTTTGAACGTAATAATAGTAATGTTTGTGCGATGTAATAATTTCTTGTAGATTATTTGTTTTTCTGATGTTTAGTTTGTGTAGATTTCTTATAGTTTACGTAGATGGCGCTAGTTTGTTGGCGCTTGTTAGTTGGATGATTTCTTTAACGAGTTATCCCACTTTTACTGAAATTTGTCTAAATTTACGTCACTAAATTCGAGAATCTGCGTTAAAAAGTATCTGTATATATAAATATGTAATTGGCACAAGTAATATCTACGTCTGAGTATCTCTCCAGTTATTTTTAATGTATGTATTTTACAAATATGCACGAAATGTAGTCATCGCATGAAGTGAATTGCAGAACAATTTGGTAGAAAAACATGAAATTTCGAAAGTGTTTTATAAACACTCGTGGAAAACGATATAAGCAAATCGACAATATAAATATTTCGCAATTTTATCTATTTTTATCTCGATTAATACAATTTGAACGTAAATAAATTTATGAAATACATTTTGAACGTAAATAAATAGTGGAATTTCATCACGTTAAAATAACTAATAATAAATAACGAATAAAATAAAATTATTTTATCATGGATCAGAATATGCTATTAAACAACTTTCAGATAAATTAAAAAATTCTTTCTCAGATAAAAGTTAAGATATTCTTTATCTTTATTTTTTAATATATATATGAAAATTAAAAGTAGAACGAAGAATTACATCCTATATATCAGTAAACAATAAATCTCTAATTTTATTCTTAATTTTAATTCATATATTTCAAATAATAAAGAAAATTAAAAATTTTTAGCTTATCTCAGATAATATTATATTATATATTCATGATCTAACGAAATTATCATTTCTCTATATAATACAGCTCCTGATTACTTAGCATAAAATATATATAAATTGTAAAACCATTTCACACAAATCTCATTTCTTCAAAAAATAAATACAAAATCATTAATTTAATAAAATAAAATAATAAATTAATTATTTGATTAAATTAAAAATTGTTAATCAAGATAGTAACATAAAATCAATAATTAAAAAACTTTATTTAATCCCAATAATTAAAATATCTTTTTCCATCCATGAATTAAACTTCTATATCCGAATATTTTCATTTTCACGAAAAACCTTCGATTTCTCACCGTTCAGTATCTTCAATTTTTCCTTAGAATTAGTCGTAAACGAATAAATTCCACGCCTCCCCTTAGATACTAGACTACACAGGCCAAACACATAGTTTCACTTAGGAAATTTGGTTACCATCTCGTTTCCTAGAGTCTGTAGTTTTATGGTAATTGTTTCGGTCTAAAATAGCAGAAGAAGGAACAGTTGACATTTTGAGATTGGAACAGCTGTACAGGAGCATTCTGTTACTCTCAAAGCGCGTGCTTTAAGAAGAGCCCTTGTTTCCGTTTCAGTTACAATTCTGTACAAAATAGCAGTTGTTTAGTCAAGTTTATTTATCCATCTGCTTGTCGTTTACCGTGCTTCAGTTGATTGCTCGTTTGAGAGCTGAGGAAGAAAAGTTTCGTCACATAGACGCCATCTTTTATCCTTCATATTTTAAAAAGATTATAGTCTAACTCCCACCTACATATTGGAGTCAAATACTGTCTCAGGAAAAATAGAATTATATAAAAGCATCGAATAAAAAATAAAAAACAATTAACATATACAATAAAATATAGTATGATACTAAAAATATATAGATACGTTGATTAATGTTATAATAATATTCTTATTAATCGTGTTTGACATAATTCGTTTGATTTTGATGTATGTTATTACTAGAAATTACTAGATAAGGAATATATACTTGTAAATTTTGTGTCATGTCTCCAGTTGAATTTATTCCTTTTTGGGGTCGTAAATTCCACGCTAACCTCACTTCTAGATAGAATTCTAGAACAGAGCAACCTTTGAAGGCATGAATATGTTAGCAGACAAATTTAAAGAAACGTTATCATCGAGCAATTCATGCTCTTTAATGTACATACAGTAACCATGTTCCTGTATTAAAATGAAGAATTAAAGTTAATCACGATAGTCATTTATTATGAAATGTATAATTCCACGTAAAATATTCCGTAAGAAATAAACAGGCTTCGTTTAAATAAAATAAATGTGTAAAAATATCGAACATATGCATATAGATCAATAAAGTAATTAATAAAGCAGTTTTTAATCAACTACCATTTTATCATTTTTTTTTTTATTTAAAAAAATGAGTATTTTGTAAAATGATTATTTAATGACACCTAGCAAGGAAATACTCAAAACCACATATTATTGTAAATAATGTAATAAAATGCAATTTACTTCAACACGTGAAAATATATGTACCTATATAGACTCACGAAAATTTCATTAAAATTATTAAGAAACAGGGAAACGAACGTCTAAAGTTTATCAAAGCAACTGATAAGAGAGAAGAAAGAGTGCAACGATTATAAAATCTAAAACGGTTGTTAAAAGCGGAAGGAAACAGCGACATCTCGTGAAAAGACGCCGTACCTGAATCTAGTAATTCGTATCGCCATAAATCACTGCGCCACGACGTAATAACGCGCGATAAAACGTAAAAATACACCTTTGCTCTCCCTTGTTCCCTATTTCTCTGAAGCTCTGTTTACTCGACGATCTCACACCACCTTTGATGACCGCTCTACAGGCCAGCGTCTATACACAGGGCCTCGAAACAATGTTAACGACGACCATGGACATGTTCCGTGTTACACTTCCTAACCTCAATATGCACACATAAATCCAACCGTTTCTCGACCTTCTTTTAATTGCATCGTTCTTTGTTATCATAGCCTGCACTATTTCTACGTCTTTTCTTTCCAAGTCCTGGATTTTTCTCGCAATCTTTCTCGTTCATAGCGAACAGTGATTATCAGCTGAATTTTTGTCGATGTACACGTGAATGTGTATGTATGATCATCAATAAGATCATTTTAAATCGTTTCAAAAATATTTACGAACAATCTTATTGGATAGAAATATTTTTATCGTTATCAAAAGTTGTTCGAAAGAAGTTTTAGGTTATATGGTGTCATGGCTGCACGAAGGAGGGCGTGACGTGAGTTTTGATTAGGTTAGGACTTCCCGACGTGTCGAACTCCTACAAATTCAAGAAAGTTTCGAGTTTCGAAATTCGAAACTTTTTTCACACTATTTTGTAGTTCGAAAGTCTTAAAGTATAGATAAGGAAGTATGTAAAACCCGTAGCTACGGAAAAGAATATCTCATCGTGTCACCATCAAGGGTATTCTTCGAAAGACTTCACTGCGATTGATAAGAAAAGAAGTATGTAATTCCAGAAAGAATGTTAGTATATTTGAATGAGAATTGTTCGTCGTGAATTAAATATGAACAGAGAAATTCATAAGCTTCGTACCTAACCTAACCTATACCATCTGTATCGAGACTTAACCATGGTCATATACAAAATTATTTTTCGTCTTATCGTTCTCCCAGATGAAAGAAAATAATACTTTTTAATACGTTTGTTAATTTCTTTTCAATTTTTAATAAACAACAAGACCCTAAGTCGTGCATAAAAGAGGTTAGGAATAACCTAAAAAGTTTATTTAAAGAAAAAGAAAAATTCGAAAAAATACAATGTCAGCATTAAAGTTTCTTTGAAATTATTTGAAATGATTTGAGGCAAAATAAATTTTTAATCGATCCATTCTTAATGAGAATAATGAAAATAAGTCAAATAACAAGGTTAACTACTCTCTTTATGTGTACATTACGTGTAATTAATAACAGGAATTACGTATATCTTCTGTTTACTTCTGGAAAATAAATAACACTGTAACCGGAATATTTCATGAGGGAGATAAAGTAGATCAAAATTGTCACAGAACTGTGAGAACTCGGTCGATTCTCCATAGTGCGGCCAGTGTTGTATATGGAGTACACGTCTGCAGCCTTCTGCTAGAGGAGCCACGATAGATGTACACAGGATAAATTTTAAAGTAAGATTTTTCCTTCCTAAGAAACCTCTCAGAGATTCGAATGTCCGGCATGGTCCAGGAATAAAATGTAGACTTGAAAATGTCGGTGGATTTAGAATGAATAAAATCGATATTAAAGCAGATCGTTCGATGCCAAATAGTATTTTCGAATAATATTCTCAGCTCCCTTACTTCAATTTATTGCGATACAATTTCAAGAAATTCTTTTCTTCTATTATTTTTCACAGGGCTTTATAGGTTAGGGCTTTTATAAAATGGTATATCACCAGCAGCCATCTTTATCCAGAAATTAATCCCCAAAAGAGTTCATTAAACGACAGCAACAGGAATAATTCAGTCTACTGGAATTAGTATAGGTGAAATGGTTAAGAAGCAGATACGCACGACGAGAAGCAGTTGCTTGATGTATGATAAACAGAAACAGCTTACCCCAGTCGAGGCGTCTATCTTCTGTAAACAAGTGCGCTGCAGGCAATAGATGTGAACTGACGTGCATAATTGCCACAGCATAACATAACCTAGCTATTTCACTGGTAACACTGACATTATTCATTTTTAAATTAACTGTGATTATTTAATGGTAATACATTTTGATTTGGTAACCTAACTTAACCTCTAATGTATCCTTTCTACGTTGTTTTAGGTTATATTTCATTGTGTAATTCTACCTATATTATAATTATATGGAACATTTAGGTTATGTTCAATTTCTGAAAGATCATTTGCATAGGTGACTAACAATGTAGCAATATATTTTCCATTATTAAATTAACAAAATTGTGGAAGAAGAAAAAGTAACTAGAATTTAGGTTATGTACTTAGTCTACGAAAATGAATTTGTATGATGAATGCGTTATTGGTATGGTTAAAAAGAGAAGAATTTTTATGTTAAACGGGAGGAATGCGACTACAGGCATAATACATCACTGTTATCTTTGTAATTCATTTGACGCATTGCAAATTAATTTTCTCGAATGTCCTCCGCGATTTATGCATTACAATCTTTACTACAATTTCGTATTTACACGTGTATTTATACGTGGCTAATTCTTTCTCTTAATTGCAAATTTAGTTTTGTTGTAATTATTATTTTAAACTTGAAAATTTACCATTTTCGTTTAATACTAAATTCGTAGAGTTAAATGAAATATTGTAATAACAATAAGAATCAGTTTAAATTAAATTGAAATTGAATTTGAACGTAATTAAATTAATCTCTATATCTTCGATCGTATACTCGAAAAATTTCGCAATATCGAACGATTATAAAAATGGTAATTTATTACATATACCATTGTACGATAGTAAAGGATAAGTTTGATTTGCTTTCGAAAAAGACACTATTCCTATACATTATCACTTAAAAACCAACGCTGTAAAACTCGAGTACAATATCTCCAAACGTACATATTCCGTCTCTGATGATACGCTGAAAAGTTCCCAACTCCGACTGAGTGGAACATGGTAATCCCGGAAATGTAGGGAATGTAAATTAAAAAATTTCAACGGCGCTCCGACTTAAGTAGCTTAGGAAGTATTATCCGCGAAAATTCGCTGGTAAAAATTACCCCGGTGTAATTTCATTCGCTATCCAACTAACAAGATACACGAATCACGAGGAATCCCGATTACACGAATTTTCCCTATTTCAAATTTTTAAACTACTGCTTCCTATTAGCTCGAGTGTCGTACTTATAAAGTACAATTTGTGCTTCGACAGAATAAAAGGTACGAATAATACTACCCCTTTCACGAGTAACCGTTTCGACAGTCTAGAGGCGACTTGCCAGTTAACTCACTAGCGCCACCACGCCTCATATCTACAATAAATGTGTATCGTAAATATCTTTGAATTATTTTCTAATTTTTATAATCTTCGAATTGTTTTCTTATTACGTGTATTATATTGTTAATATAATAGTGTTGTTTTCACAAATTTTTACACCGTACTTGTACAACCATAATCGTGAAAGTGTTAAAGAAATTTTTGTACTTTTTATTGACTGTAACTTATTCGTGGTGATTGTTGATGGGCATTGCGATAATGAATAATTAAGTTAGAAAATAAGAAATGTAATGGAACGTGTATTTTCTTTCGTAATTTAAACGTAGATATATTCAGAAGTCGTGTCGCAGCAAATTACTGTTTAATTACCATTTTCATGAAAAGCACGAAACGTGCTTATATTTCCTGTGGTTCTCGTTCTGCCTCCAATCTTCGCTATTTCACGTACGAATATCTTCATACGCTAATTGGCTATTTTAACGATCTCGTTAATAAAAATCTCACGACTTAACTGTACTCACTACGAGTACAATATTATTGACGAATCGCGGGATGATTACGTGGCCTATAATTGGTGTATAATTAATATTAATCGCGAAATTTTTCTAGCACTGCTTGAAGATTAAAGTGGTGTTCAAAAAATAATAATATATAATCCCACTTAGAAAAGGAAGAAACTGAATTTAACTTTGAAATCTGCTCCGTTAAAGGAAAATACAGTTTGCATCATAAACATTTCCCTTCGTGCCAAACACCTTTCATAAAAACATTTTTTCGATAGCTTTCCCCTCATAAAGTATTCCCATACTGATACTAAAGAATCACCCGATATACTCTGATTCTATTACAATATATTTCCTTCCTTCGCAAACAAAAATATAAGAGAACACAACGATGCAATTCCTAACCTCAAAATTTCATAACCTCTAGAATCTCGTGCCCACTGTTAATCTAAACCTTAAACAATTATTTAACCTGATCAAATTTGAAAGATCACTCTATATACTTTGTCTAATTCATTTCCAAGCGAGTAAATGAAGGATAATATTTCTTCTCCATTCTCCTTAACCTCAAAAATCTGCAAGTTACATAACCTACAAACCTTCGTGTTTAATGCCTACAGTTTAACAATAATTGTTGGTCCAATTGCACGATCGTTTAGAAACTTAACAGTCCCGTTAAACACGACGATACAGGAGATAAACAGTTTCGATGAGCGTGCAGGACGAAAAGGGAACGGTTCACGCACAGGTCCATCAAAGGCTGGTCGTAAAGCCGGACAGAGATACACGCGCGCGAGCAAGCAGCGTGGGTAGTTTCACAGGCGGGTAAGTGTTTTCTTCAATCGTATAATTCCGCGGAAACAGCGAGCACCGGTGGCTCGTTTCGCGTTGGAGCATCTTCCCGACACGAATGCTAACAGCGCGTAAAACCTGCGAGCGTATTTCACGCGAAGAAATACTAGCGTTTCCGAGGCTTCTTATTGCCAATCGAGCGCGTCGTCCCTTCATCCTGGGCCGAACTCTGCGAGGAAGATAACAACCACGATCCCCGATAACTCGATACTTGCAAGAGAAGTTGCCTCGCAGACGTCACGAACAAGCATAAAAGGCACATGGCCGATCGTAATTTAATGTCCGTTCGTATTCGTCCTGCACTTTATTGCTGCACGATGACCAGACGACGTTCTAGACATTTCCCTGGCAGCCTATGTGTCACTCGAACGAACCTAGGCGCAGTCGGGTTACGATATTTTACGGTGCATCGTATTCGCAGTAGGCTGGAATTCGGTCCCAACTAATGCCGAAGTTTCTTTTACGTCGGTACCCGAAACCGTTTCAAACTTGCGAACTGATTGTTCTTAGGAACAGTTGATGTCTACGAAATTTGAATTCGAATTGGTGTTTAGTGATGCGTTCATATTTAGTGTGTGAGCATGTGCATGGAATGGTGAGTGCTGCCATCTGTGGAATTTCGGCGGAGTAATAAGTATGGGAGTCGTGACTGTTTTTCTTCTGTCTTGGTCTGTCTGCGTAACGAATGAGAGGAGAATTGCCACGTGAAGAAGAGTAAATCTTATTATTCATATATAGTTTTGTGACGTAATATTTCTTCAGTTATATTCGTTATAAGGAAAGAATATGTGGCCACCATTGTTCTCAGCCTTGTCACAGATGGATTCCAACTTAAAGGAGGTTGGAGAACTTGCGAGAAAGCTAGTTAGCTAGCTATCAAAGTATATACAACTTTCCAACATTCCAATATTATCCCCATTCAAGGTAAGACCTGCTAGGTAGCCTTACTGATAAGTCCACTAGCAGGTGGACGAAACGCTTGAAGCTTCCTTTTCCTTTCATCCCTTCCATCACTACCACAACACAGAGGATACTCTATAGGTAGACTAGATACCCTGCCGCTTCATGACATCAACTAGTAGTAGCAGAAGTGTTCAGGATGTCTAGTGTTCAGCTTACAGACATGTCACACGTCTGGAGCTTCTGAGGAATCTAAAGAAAAGGTATGTGAAGTTAGATCAAATAATTTTACAAGTTCGACAAGTGTAGAATTGTTTGGAATGCAAGGAACGACATCAGTCAATCCCAAGTTTAGGGTTGGTGTTTTGCAAAGGACCAATCACTGTCCAGTCAATAATCTTCACAATGTGCGAACATTAACTACTATACTGTGCGTTCGACAAAAGAAGGTGACCATTATTGGTTGAAAACTGTGATGAAGATCATCGCTGACAATGTCACTGTGTGTCGTCATGTGAGTGTCAACGAAGTGAGTTATGAGAATGCAAACACGCTATGCCTTCTTTTCTCGAACGCACAGTACTACAATAGTTCCCACAGAATATCCACATCTTATCCAACGATCTATATTCTTTCCGTACAATTTAAGTTTGATACAACATAATATAACCTAATATAACGTAAGCTTAACATTATTCGATAACTACCTAATCTAACCCTAATCGGAAAAGTTCGAGCTTTCACTGAAGCTTCCAAGCCAACTGTAAATAAATAAATAAATAAATGAACTTTTATTACGTTAATTTTCGTGTGCCATGGCACGCATAACTCCCGCATCCTCCATTTTCGGTGCACCTGATATAAAACAGTACCCAGACCACCAAAGCCTGCAACCACGGAGTTCGGACCAAAGAGAACACTAGCGCCACCGAGCCTTATTACTACCCGATGAATAGACGATCTGCACGGTATTTCATCTCGAGTCTATTAATATTCCCGTCCACGGAGAACGTTGGTGGGTGCAAGAAACGAAAAGCAGAGGGATAAAGAAGGGCTAGATGATTTCATGCCGGGACAAGTGGTCCGCTTGATGTACGTTCTAAGTTCCTCTGGGCAAGCGGACTCTCGTTGTAGGAACCGGTAACACATTGGACCTCCGTCTTCGGGGGCTAAGTGAAATTCTTGAGAAGTTTAATTTAATTATACCGGGGCCAACCGAAGCGATTAATCGTGACGTACCAATAACCGGGCTCTTCGTCTTGTTCCCAGCGCTGCTGGCCTCGCTTTGTCCGTCTTATATCGATTCCTCGAGCGCGAAAACTTTGGTCATACAGTAAGGAGGACACTTTGGAACGCCGTCGCCAGTGTGGAAATTATAATGAGATTAAACCAGAAATGCCAGTTGCCAACACCTTGAACTTGTACCTTTGTGATTAAAGCTAGTCTCGTGGTTCTGAAATTGCGTCACGATTAGGCTTCGTACCTTCAATTAGGACCGTAATAAAGCTGCAAAGTCTAGGTAGCCAGAGGTGTGCTCGTGAGAAGCTATGATAGATGCAGAAATAGATACGCTAGCTTATTAGATAAACTGAAATCTGATGTATCACTGTCTACCATGTCAATTTTGAATTCGTTGAGATTTTCATGCACAGTGTGTCGTGGAAGTAGTGATACCGATTAAATTTAAAGGATTCGAGCAATTTTTATTTTTACTATTTTACTATTTAAGTTCCAAAATGTGGTGTATTAATTGAACTTTGAGTTGATTCAAACTTTATTACAAAATAATATCACAGTGTAACGAAAATTGGTAGTAGATAGCTGCAGAATTAATTAGTTAAAAGTATCACTAGCATAGAAATTTATCAAGTATAAAAATTGTAATTAGTATCTAGGATCTGATGTATATTGATCTTTGATTATAATCTATATAATATATATTTTTGTTGATAAGGGATTTTAATTTTGAATTTTAATCCTGGAAGAATGGCAATTTTTCCCACTAAATGAATATCTACTTATAAATGGTATCAAATATTTTCCTTCGAAATTCATTTTTAAATTTGATGTGTATAAAAAGTGAAGGTCCATATTGCAGCAATTAAATCTTTGTTTGTTTAAAAAATTCTTTCACCTTCCAGCACCTTAGAATTAATCAAGCTCCTTTATTAATCTTCGCTAAAATTTAATTAAATACAATTTTCGTACTTGATGCTAATAACGTACCTAATTTCGTTACTTTTCCTTTGTCGAAATTTAATATATCGTATTATTCAAAATGCTTAAAAATATTTGTAAATTGACAGGTATCTATAATTTTCTAGTCTCACGAACGAAAAGTCATCCTGTGTACGAACCCTGAAGAAACAAGACGAATACACGAGTGCAAGGGAAGGATTTGATGGTAATTTGGTTGTGCGCTCATGCATGTGCACATGCACGTACAGAAAATTTCATGGGCGGAAAGAGGAAAGTATAGAGGAAGCTGCAGGCTGAACGAGGTGGTTGCTGTCTAAGAGGGATTTTCACGAAGGAGAAAGGATTTGTATAACTGAGGTGTGCCTAGAAGTCTCATCCCAGAGATTTCGTGTTCCTTGAAAACTGAAACAAACGTACATGCGCACATTTTGTCAGAGATTTCCAAGGTGATGCCTTATTTGACTCCTGTTTCTCTATAAACTATCCCAAATAAGCTCATTTATGAGATATAGATGAGTCCCACAACTCTCACTAGCTTCCTAAATTTCCACATAAATGTTTTATAAATTTTTATAAAATTTATAAATCAATTTTCACTTAAAAACGAAGTCGTCAAACGTTGTTCAAATTTTACCAAATAGTCTAAGAGTATAATTAACGCGTTAAGTGTCCAGTCAGTTTTGCTTGCCGTTCCATTCAGGCCCAGACTCAGGCCTAGTCAAGTGGGCCACCGACGGCGGACGAAATGTTCATAAAACTCGGAGATACGGTACCAATTATTATAACAGGAATTCCCAAACGTTAGGTCCAAAGATGGCGGAGAATTTAACACTAAAATTTTGCACCTTTTGGTCCTAGTCTGTGCATGAATAGAAAATTTAACGCCAGTCCCTGACAAAAAGAATTTTGTTGATTACATTATTCAAATTAAAAATATTTCTTCCTCTTTTCAATAAATTTTACATGTAAAATATTCGATAGAATTCAGCTCATTTATTGGTTATATTCATTTAAATACAAGCTGGACTTCGACTTTTTGGAAAGGTGCATCAAAGTATTATATAAGATTCTTGCCTTCAATTTTTCAATTTTAAAATTGGAACCTATTATACAGGACGTTTCAGTAGCCATACTGCTACTAAAAGTAAGTTACACCCTCTCCGCCACAGGGGTTATTATGGAAGTCTTGTGGTTCCTACGTGCTGCCATTTTGTATCCTAATGGCCATCTTGCTATCATAGGTACCAGATGGAAGGACGCAAGGAAGAGATGCGTTTGGTCCTGGGCCTAGTAGTGGATTCGTCACTAAGGCTTTCTAGCAGGCCCTGCCTTAAACCTGGGATACTTAAGTAACATAGGAACAAAGTATAGTAGCATATTTATGAGTCGAGGATTCACCGAGGAATTGCGAGAAATCTCGAACCTCCATTTCCTATCTAACAATGAAGGTGTGAAACGTTGGTCGCCATATTGCTATGGTGCAATTAGCTATCACAATTTTCCGTGAGTTTTCATTCGATTGGTTTACAACGTAGTCATAGAAGCGAGCAATTTTTTGAGGTTAGGTCCGTTTTTCGTTGTTTTTAAGAGTCTCGTGAGGGTAATTAGGATTATATGAGTAGAGTTTTTAGAAATTAGTGGTTCTCGTTCACAGTCGTTTAAAATTATGTCGTAAACCAGAAATTTCTGAGGAGTAACTTCGTTGTCGGTTGGATGATCGAAGAGTCAGACCTAAAGGAAGTTTGGCAATGTTGCCAAACTTCACCGACCCTTCGCTACCATAGGGACTCGCTACCAGAGATATTGTAGTTCGTGGGGTACTCCTCAGGGATTTGTTTCGGACTCCTTAATCGGAAACCAAAATCTAGAGTCATATAAAACGTTCAAAAACTTCAATTATGTCTTTCGAAATTATTAAGTGACGTACCATTACTATAATCGAACTTACAAACATAGAAAATATCATTTGTTTATATTAAGCTTCATTCCAAAATACATCAATGTTGAAGATGCGTCTAGTATTCTACTTAGCACTTAATCCGACAGATGTCGCGAGGAGCAAGCTACAGTTCGTGTACGCCATTTTAAAAATAGAAAATGGAGGATAGAAAAATTTCTTTTCCTTCACAAATTATTCTTATGATGACTTAATATTATACTTAATATTAAAGTCTGTTTGAAATATATTATAG
>NW_016911141.1:721765-754220 GCF_001483705.2 Eufriesea mexicana
ATATTAATATACTAATATATAATATAATATAATATAATACAATAATACTTAACTATATTATATATTAACATATTATTTATACTTTATCCTTATTAAATTCAAAACCATGTTCTATGTACTATTCGTGTCGGTTCCCAATTCCTTTCTTATTATCTTCCCCCACCTTTACAATGTAATGACCATTTCTGACATAATTCTTAATAATTACTGATTCAAATTTTATTGCACTTGTTCTTATGTCAGTGTTAAATCTCTCACTGGGCAAATTTAAGTATTATATTATAATATCGTTGACAGTATTAATTAAAAGGTACAAATTCTGAGGTACAAATCCTTCCTCTCCTGTTCAATTTTTTCAGCCAATTAGTTACTAAATCTCGTAATGGTTTAACTACGTGTACACCGCAATCTCTGCAGCAGAAAAGTTGCGAGATTATACAGAATCCGCGCATTCGTTATGCGTTAAATTATCCGTGAATGAAATAAGTACTCAGAAACAGAATATTCGCCCAGTAATTACTCACCCTTGACAATATGTACGGATTAACCCGTTGGAACGAATGAATTCTTTCTACAAATACTGGCGTATTAAACGACTGGTTAAAAGACCTGTCCGTTACATCAGCATTAGGAAACTTACAGCGCGGGAAACATTTACCGAATTTATCACTCTTAATTCGTCGTAAAATTCCAGCGGGCCCTGTTAAGGGCAGAGGCGTGGTTTGTGTTTATCACGTCATATAATTACTTCGCTACTTTCACGATCGATAATCTTGTATAACGTTCCAGCTCATTACTTTCTATTCATTTGCTTGTTGCAGAAGTAGGTCTAGACTCTACTCGACTCTTAAAAACTTGTTACTTCATTCTACCTCCTGGCTACAATGAATACTTGTTGTGAGTGATTGTAAGATTCGTCTGCAGTCCTTTTCTTCCATCTTTGCGATCTTTATTTATCGAGTATCTTAACGCGAATAGATTAATTTATAGTCATACAGAACTAAATTCGATAGTTTACATAGTCAGTCTAAAATTGTCAAATATGAGTTTAGGGTAAGAAATGGAAGTCGTGGACCAGAGTCCACGGTATATAATAAGAAATCAAAATCTGGAGAGAGTAGTGAATTAAATTTTAAATTTGATAGAGAAAAATGGAGAAGGGCATTGGTGATGATTTAGAGACAATCTAGAGCTGTCAATTGAGATCTGAGTGTTGAAAACGAAGGATTAGAGTCAAGTAAAAGTTGTAAACTACGAGTTAAAATTAGAGATTGAGAAATTAGAGTGAGAGTCGGTGAAAATTCAGGATCAGTCGATAGTTGCCATTTCAAAATTAGGCGTGAAGGATTAAAGTCAAAGTCAATCGAGTGTCATCGATAATAAATTAGTAATAAAGGGTCAGGATCAGTCTATAGTTGCCAAATCAGAATTAAGAGTGAAGGATTAAAGTCAGAATCAATCGACTATTAGAAATTAGAATTTAGCAATTAGAAATTAGCAATAGTGAGTCAGGACCAGTCCCAGTAAAATACCAGAATCATTCAACAGTTGTCAGTCAGAAGATGAAACTGAAAATTCAGGATGAGAATTAGTAGCAAATTAATATCAATCGAAAGTCGTCAACTAAGTATTAAGAGCTAGAGATCGAGGATTATAGTCTGTCAATGAAGTGTCACTGTCACTGTCACTGTCACTGTCACCCAAGACTGGTCAGTGAAAAGCTATGAACAAAAATACAGAATATTGAAAGCATAAAAGTCAATTGGGAATTATCAGTTAAAAATTAAGATTTGAGAGTGAAGGATTATAACTAAAATCACTGATGAACTATGAACAAAAATACAAAGATAATGCAAGATTAATCGGAAATTGTCAGTTAAAAATTTAGATTTTGAAATAAAGAATCCTAGCTAAAATCAGCGCAGAACCAGAGCCACCAAAATCCTTTCTGTCGAAGTTAAAAATTTAAGGATTTCAATTATGGCATTCCAGTTTAGCAAGATTACAGTATCCGATAAACACGTATCCGTTAATTGAGAGAGTGCACATCTCACTTATTCTGTGTATCAATTCTGCACATCCTTTGTTGCCCTACAATCTCGTACAATTTCCACTTCTTTGAAACGCTAAATTTAGCTCTCAGATAGTTGCAAATATTCACGGTACACATTTGTATCGTTCAGAGTAGAAAGCTTAACGAATCCTCCCATCGTTGTGAAAAGTTTGCCGATGAGATAGTAGATCTGTACATCGTAATATAACGCGCAGTTTGCCGTGGGAGGTTATTAACGGAATTACACGAAATAAACTGGTAGACGGTTGCATTTAATGACCCGAGATATACATCGACTGCCGGCAGATTTCTTGATTTAACTCCATTATCTTGCCGCCTGCGAGGCGGTCTTTTTCGTCGCGAGTTAATTAACGAACTGTCAGCTCCGCATTGTGACGTTTAATCTCGCAGCGAGTTTTTCTCAGATCGGGCCAACGTGCATCACGTTTAACCTGTCTACATCTGCGTTCGATCAGCGACCACGATTATCAGTGCAATACGGCAATCGTTAATTCCGGATAACTTAGTGCAAACGTGCAGCCACATTTATCATAACAATTTCGCTTTATTGGGTATCAATGGTGTTCGTAGGTTCAATTGCTATAGAATAATAATACCGGAATTAGAGATGGAAACCGACCTTAATCGCTTTATGAATTAATTGCTTTTGATAGTTGTTAAATGAACATTGACAGTCAGAATTTGGGGTAGGTAACCTTAGAGTCGTGACGTATGTTAAATTGAAGTGACTTGAAGTCAAATTGGGTCACTATCGATAGTGGTGACTTGAAGATCAATCGATTTCGTGTTAATAGAAATGACTTGATGTCAGATTGACTACGTATCGTCAATAGTAGAATCTAGGTACCTGGTAGTATGCTTACAACATCTAGGTACCTAAGGATACATCAAATTGACATCATGTCACTACTAGCGATATAGAGTCAATTCAACTTCAAGGCACTACTATTGATAATGAGGAAACTTGACATCACGTCACTATTAGTGCTACCTAAATAATAGTCACCACTTGAAGGCTAGTTTTCCAACAGTACAATTTCCTAACTGGGTATCAGAACTAGCTCAGACGTGAAGGAAAGAAAATTCCTTCTCCCTTCTACTAGTCATACTAGTCACAGTTACACACGACACACCAGGCAAAAAGCACTATACGTTTCAACACTGATAGAAACGTACAAAAATCTAAGCCAGATTAGATTTCCACCAACTGCTCTAATGCTATGTCTATTGTTGTGGCTCTAGGATCAAACGTCCAAAGTTAAGTTGGGGACTGGTTTATTTCCTTATTATTAGCGTTCTCCGACTCGCGGATACTGGTTATTACCCGACCACCACTTGGGCGAACCTTAGCTAGGGTCAATATAATCACTCCTGAAACGATAGACATAAGGACCCAATTCGTTTAAACATAAAATCCCTTTTGAGACGATGGACATAAGAACCCAATTCGTTTCTACAACACAGTGAATTACGACCCACCTACATATCGAACCAACTATACCCATTCTCTATTCTCTTTATCCCCAGTTAACTTTTCATTCTAACCTCCTATTTCTCTCATCATGGTCGTTAATCCCAGATGACCAGACTTCGTTCCTAAGGGATAGTCCACGTGTATCTAGTACCGTTTGATGCCACTGGCCTAGAGGCTAGGGGTCAGACCGAGTAGCAGGAACAAAGCAACAAACTCGTCCCGACACTCGCGAAAGTTAGGACGACCAATTTTCTGTTATTGTTTTGTTGTTGCCTCTGTACACGCGGTGAACCGTGGTCAAATCAAAGGTCAGTTCAACTTGCTTCCACTTCCGACGATTCGGGATTTAGAATTGCGGCTAAGACAACCGACGACGAAGACCGCGTCTTCCCAGCGAAAACCAAGGCTCAACTTAAGTTGTCCTAACTGAATTTTCGCGGCTAAACCGATTTCACGTTCGCGCCAGAAGTCCTTCGGCATTCGCGTTTATTGTTACTTCGACGCGCGTGATGGCGGAATTGGGTCAACGACGGTGGCGCCGCCACGCGCAGTTTTGACGTACATAACTTCCGCGTGCACGTCGCAGATAATTTCGCGGATGCTGCTAATTTTATTCGACGCTTGTTACGTGACAATAATCGCCTTGTTTTACGCTTAATTCGCTACGCTCCGAGAAAGTTTTCGTATAATTGAACTTTTCGTTCTCACTTTGGCCACCCAACTTTCTCAGCTAACTTGGCTATTTCGTTACGATTCTGCAATTGATGGACACGAATGTGGGGACGGAAATATGCACGAATTTTAAATATAAATGGGGATTATATTTCTGTGTTTATGTTGGTTGAAATTTATTGCGAGGACTTTTTAATTTATCGTCACGTCAAGGTATAGTATTTTTACTATTCTAAGTTTTTAAAAAATTTGAAGAATTTTAGTTGCAATTTATGCTTAGAAATTTCTTTTTTATGGATATGTAAGAGATTGTTGATATTGCCAACATTTTCTTACCCAGATTGTTTGATTAAGGTTAAGCATACGTGAATATTGTATTGTGTATATTGGAATGTAATTATAAATTTATAAATTTATACTGTATTAATAATAGGAACAAATATTATATAAATATTGATTAAAAATTTACAATAATTTTATATATTATCAAGAGTGTTTGAAATAAATCTTTTCTGTCAGGAGTAGAGTCCTTTGTATCATCCAACACAATTATGTCAAACCATCTGGTAAAATAAGAATAATAGGATTGAAAAAACATATATTTACAACTGAACTCCACTAAGCAATTTATTTATTTATTATTATTATTATTTGTTATTATTAGCTATTTATTATTTAATAACGAAATAAAAATTGAGGATCGATATCTGCATTGCCGAATTTCTATAGTAGACAATAAATATAAAATTAAAAATAATGTTAAAATCGGTATCAAAATTACAATTTTCATGTAATAAAAATTCAACTAATTTTAATTAAAAGGTACAACAGGCATAAAAATTTGTATAATAATGCACACTTACTCCCTCCATTTTTTGATCTATTCAATAACATCGGTAACAATAAATCAGGCTAGCAATATCGCGACCATTTTGCGTAACTTCTGAAAGAATATCATTTGACATAAATCAAAATTTTCGTCACGGATGCAGCATGCTTGCTATTTCTTTGAAATTATTATCCTCCGCTTTTATTTCCTCGTTTCCCAAGCACGCTGTCAGGAAAACAATCCGTTCCAGTAAGGAAACAGCGCCTCAACAGACGTATCTCGGCGATATTCTAACCAAACACGTGAGCCTGATGGAAGAAACACAGACCAGCTCCTGATATCCTATAATAACTCAACGTTGGTCCATCACCTGCGAAAGGTAATTGCTTTTCGGAAAGGAGGATTCGAAGGATCGTGTGAGCCACAAAATATCTGCAATCTGTTTGACGGATTGCTTTCCGTGGGTGGACGTGGAACTGTGTGTTTACGTAGCAATAGGACAAGGTGATACGTCGGAAGTACCGATGGTACCCGATATGACTACCGAAATGAAATGGACGAAAGCGGAGTGCATCAGTGACCAGTCGAAATCAAGCTGCTAGCTATGTCACGGTAAATTTCTTTGAGATACGAAGCTCGCGTGGAAAACTTCCTCCTCTCTGGGCACGTGAAATCGATATCTCTCTTTTTCGAGGTAAATCGAGTGGCTGTAGCATTTCCTTTACTCGTCACACGAATAACCCCGGCAGAAAGTTCTTGAGTGACCTACTAATTTCCGAATGACCTACTAATTTCAAAGTGACCCACTAATTTCAAAGTGATCCACTAATTTCAAAGTGATCCACTAATTTCGAAGTGACCCATTAATTTCATAGTGACCTACTAATTTCCAAATGACCTGCTAACTTCCAAGTAACCCACTAATTTTTAAGTGATCTACTAATTTCGAAGTAACCCACTAATTTCAAAGTGATCCAATAATTTCAAATTGATCCAATAATTTCAAAGTGATCCACTAATTTCAAAATGACCTACTAATTTCAAGGTGACCTACTATCTTCCAAGTAACCCACTAATTTCTAAGTGACCTACTAACTTCCAATTAACCCATTAATTTCAAAGTAACACACTAATTTAAAAGTGACCCACAAATTTCCAAGTAATTTTTCATTCATTTGCAAATCGGTCAACATTTGATCAAAATCTCATTTATGATGTGTACTCGTGAAATTTGTAGTCCTGTTAAATTACAATCAGGAATAAAGTATAGAATGTTCACTCATATGTTAATTGCTCATTGATCTCGTTGAATTATAGGTTAGGTTTTATCATAATATTTTAAATTAAATTATTAATTAATTAAAAATTGTATAGAAGGAATACACGTTATTCTTTCATATATCGCTCCATTTTTAATAACCCTAAGCTATCAGCAGTCGTACTGTAGTTTCTCTTTCGTTTACAACGCATGACCGCGCAAATGGCGCGAGATTCAAATCTTTCATGACTCTGAGTCACTCTGTATATAGAGAGATATTAATATTTGGGTAAATAAATAATGTGTTATATTAAATATGCATTTGTCCTGTCAACGATAGATAAATGTTCAGTGAAATGGTACACGAAATCGTCTGTTTGGTAGAAGAATCTTCGCAATTTCTCTCGTGACATATCCTCTGTTTCTTACGTTCGTCCTTAACCGATTTATCTTCAACGCTCCCTACCTTTTTAATATCGCGAGTGAGATTATAGAGTGAATCCACAAATAGACAGTATTCGTGATTTATACTCTGCGTGATCAGGCAAGCAGAAGGTATCGCTCCAATGTATTGGATCCATTTGGAATCCGCGACAAGAATTCCAAGCTCGATTTATGTCGTGAAGCGTTATGAATGACGGTCTTACTTGTTAGTCAGGGTTCACTTCAACGTTACCATACCACGGTATGAATTACATCCTTCAATGGAACCTATATATTTACAGGAACGTATATTTTCGCGAAATTTTCACGTTAGGGAGCTTCCTTCTCAGCTTCTTCATCTTTCTCGTTTATCTCCCCAATTTTTACCTGATTTCTATATTTGCTAAAAATTACAGGGTCCATTAGACTTCGAGTTTGTATCATTTCATATTCTGAAGCGTAAATGAGTAGGTGAATTTTTGTGTGGATTATTCTGTACTTTCTATATTTGTTGAAAATTATTTAATTAATTATTAATTATTAAATTAATTTTGTTTAGTTATACATTCAAATTTGTTGTGACAACCTGGTAGATAGGTTGCCTTTATTTCGACGATGAACGCGATCGCAGCGCTGTGGTAGCTTTTAGGTTAGGTTACGAAGTAATTGTTTGATGGAAGTAGTGTAATAAACTGTTATCTTTTTGGTATATTACATTCAATATTTCTGGGATTCATGTCATTATATTTATTTTTGATTATTTATTTCACTTTTTATTGTATAGTAATTTTATTTGTTTCTTTCTAACAAGTTATGTATAATACAACATTAAATTACACTTTAACACTCTTTTACTATAAATGGGGAACCTAATGTTTAAGTTAATCCATAGCAAAATGTTATTATACTAAATATTTTCAAGCTTGTTTAAAATAAATATTTTCATAAATGAAGTTTATTATATTTTTATATCCAATATTTATTGCAGTTTATAAAATAAGCTGTTTAACACCTAATACGAAGTTTTGTTGCTTTTCTAAGTTTCATGGTCAACGATGATCGTGATGTAGTGGTGTCAAAGTTTAGAAAGCGTCTCCTAAGGGAAAGCAGCTTAGACAGTATTGTTCCGTGAGTTTATGGTACTTAACAATACATAAGTATACTTACTTAACATACTGATTTTCTTTGAAACAATATTCATATATCCCAACACCCGATACATAACCTTAAAAACACCCCAACCTTGAAAGATTAAAATATTTCTCAAAAATTTCCCCAACCAATGCCTTGCATTAACGTCAACTCTGTTTTTCCCTGTTCACCTTCCTTCTGAAACAGGATAAGTTCAAAACGTATTTCCACGCGATGTATACGCGCGCATGTGTGTTTGTATTAAAGATACGTATGCAGGTAGCCATGCAAGCTGAAAGGCAGTTTACATTGCAGAGGTACCGTAAACTCGTTCGAACACTTCAGAAGTGGTGCAAAAAGCATCCGATGTTACGGTAACAACGATAAATCTACTTCGGAACTGAATTCGATGTACATAGATGGCAGACCGATCGAGGACGGGATACTGGATGAACCACGAGAACTGCTTCGCGTCGAGTTCGGCGTTAACAGTTTGCTTGCACGATCAACGATAGATCAACAATTGTCGCCAGTGAGCTCCGCTGCAAATACCGACTCACGATTCCGGCTATAAACGAATGTGTCGTCCACACGTGTTGGAATAGTAAGATTAGAACACGCGTTAGAATATTACAAATATAAATAACCCTACGATCAAACAGTCCATGTAAAAACAGTCCATTACGCGATATATTAATAAATGAGATTTTTAGGTTATGTTCAGTTTTCCTTCGTATATCACGTTTCGATAATCGTATTCTTTGAGAATCCAATTATTAAAAATATTGAAGTCAAATAATATCTAAAGACAGTCCATTAGGCGATATATCCATAAATGAGATTTTTAGGTTATGTTCGTTTTCCCTTCGTACAGAACGTATCAATTAATCATATTTTCTTAAGAACCAATTATTAAAAATATTGAGATGAAATAATACCTAAACACAGTCCATTATGTGTTATATCTATAAATGAAATTTTTAGGTTATGTTCGCTTTTCCTTCGTATAACACGTGCCAATTAATCATAGTTTCTTGAAAACCAATTATTAAAAATATTAGGAATGGAATAGCTACTTCTTAAATAAAATCAATCATGTTTTGAATAGTAATAATTACTAAACAATATTTTAATTACTATAAATTTTATAAAAATTTTCATTTAATTGAGACTGACTCTAAGTGAATATTGTCTTCTACAAAATTATTTGTATTTTATTATAAATTTCCCTTTTTGTGCTTTTAAATTACAAGTTTAATTACTAGGTTCACATTTACGATAGTAATAGCTTGTTAGGAAATTGTACATTCCAGTACCCGTGGATGAGAATACGCCTTTCGTTTACTGGTAGTCGCGACACTTCTGGACGTTCCCTGCTACTAAATGCTGGATAATGGGACATGCTGCAACACTAAAATTCACGACGCTTACCCCAGTACGTCGTAGTAAAGTGTCTTTGGGATTAAAGGATTCTACAGCTTACGAGCACTTCGTTATTCTCACGCGTGCGGGACGTCCAAATGTCAGTAAACAAATATGTAACTGCTGATTCGACGCTAGGGTGAGCAACACGAATTTCCTGCATATTTATTCCCTTTTACACGGTTAAAAATTTATCGCAGTGAAATAACGAATTCATCGATAGTTTATACAAAATGTATAGGATAACGTGGTACGAGCTGCTAGGCATCGATTCCACATGGAAAAATAAGTCGAAAATGTAGAACAAAATTTTTTCGCCCGAGACTTAGTTTTCGAGTGAATCGGTTTTCAAAATTTCTGCGGCGCGCGTGCATTTAGCCACACGTCGGTTTCACATATCCGTGTGTATATATTCCTGTTTGTATTTATAAATATGGTGATGATGAAAATTGTCGCTAACTATAGGTGGAACGAGAGACACCTGATGCTGATGCGCGGTTCCACGCATGCGCAGCCCACAAATTTTCCAAACGATGTATCTCGGAAACTAAGCCTGCAGCGAAGAATCGTTATTCCATATTTTCGATTTATTTTTTTGCACAGAATAGCATCCCCTATGTGGAATTTTTTTTATTATCATTAAAAAAGATTGTGGTATCAATTGCGATTTAAAAAAGTATGCTATTAACAATGATATGAAATATTCCTCGTTTCTAGTATATGGTAGCTTCGAAATATACAGTGAGTGTAGCAGGAAAAATAAGAATGTTCGTTAAAATTTATTTATAATTAAATAACAACACGAAAGCATGGAGGAGTGCTTAGAAGAGTAGCAGCAAGTGCTAATACTTAGAGCAAGTTTGTGGCCTGTACTTTTAAAGCGCTGAAGCACACCTCGGCTAAACTTATCGCTAAGAGATGGAATATTAGCGGCGGTTTACACCTAGCCTGACCTGGAAACGTCAGTCGTTTCCGTCGGTGCTACGATTCGCTATGCAGAAAGGTTGGTTACCGTCGAAATATATGCGGCGGTTTCGACACAGGGCAAAGGTACTCACGGTCTACTACCACCATTTACGAACTTCACGTGGCGAAGTTGGATATATTTTATGTAATGATTGTTCAACCAAGTGCGAAATTATCAAAAAATTTTTCTGCCTACAAAAATCATATACTATACACATATACACATATATACTACGTACATATATACATATATATACTGTACACATATACTACATAAAAATTTATTTCACGAATACCTTTATCAAATTATTAGAAAATATATATATATATATATTTCACGAATACTTTTATCAAATTTTTATGTAGTATATGCGTATAATATATATGTAGTATATATGTAGTATATCAATATTCAAAATAAACTCCATCTTCCAAATTTTTCTTTTAATTTTAATACCGATGGTACTACTTTGAATCACTGAAAATGTCTGACCAATGGTACTACTTTGCATCACTGAAAATGTCTTACCGATGGTATTACTTTGCATCACTAAAAATGACTGACCAATGTTAGTTTGCATCACTGAAAATGTCTAACCGATGGTACTACTTTGCATCACGGAAAATGTCTAACCGATTGTACTACTTTGGATCACGGAAAATGTCTGACCGATGGTACTACTTTGTATCACTGAAAATGTCTGACTGGTGATACTACTTTGCTTCACTGAAAATATCTAACCGATGGTACTACTTTGAATCACTGAAAATGTCTGACCAATGGTACTACTTTGCATCACTGAAAATGTCTTACCGATGGTATTACTTTGCATCACTAAAAATGACTGACCAATGTTAGTTTGCATCACTGAAAATGTCTAACCGATGGTACTACTTTGCATCACGGAAAATGTCTAACCGATTGTACTACTTTGGATCACGGAAAATGTCTGACCGATGGTACTACTTTGCATCACTGAAAATGTCTGACTGGTGGTACTACTTTGCTTCACTGAAATTATCTGACCGGTGGTACTACTTTGCATCGCTGAAAATGTTTGACCGATGGTACTGCTTTGCATCACGGAAAATGTCTGACCGATGGTACTGTAATATAATGATTTTCTTAGAAAGATATCTATGTTCGAAATGAACTCCATTCTTCTAATTTTTTTTTTTATTTTAATGCAATATCACTTGATTGGTGCTTCTCTGTTCATATTTAAAATACTTTTATAGATAATAATATGGACAATACCTGTGTAATAATTGAATATTTCTATTAAACAGTCAATTGAGTTTAATGTTAGTATCTTGCAGATTAAGATGACGTTTCACGGTCTCAGTTAGCTTATCCCCACTCCATCCTCACTACTTTCCAACCTCGCGTCACTGATTGCGAGCGTACCCGTACGTTATAATACCAACATTTGGCTATCGAGAAATATGGAACTAGCGCACAGAATAAATCATACTTATTACAAAAATACCAATTTTTTAATTATTTTTCACACACTCACAGAAGCATTATTAACAAGCTAATATTAATTATGTTCCTCGTATATTTCGAAAACAATATGCGACTCCAGTAAAATACATAATTACTATAATACAGAAGAATATTTTTGTCATCTCATCAATTAATTATTAATAATTATTATTTAAAAAAGAAGCGAAATAAAAATGATCGCTTAAGCCATGAAAAATTTTCAAAGCTCCTAGTTTCGAAATTTCCGCGAACTACTTAGCAAAGCACGTGCAGAATGATATATCGGCCTAGGCGAAAAATTTGATGGGGGCAAAAATCGTACTGTCATTCCGTCGTAAAACGTAGATCATCGTCTGTGAAATAAAACCGTGAAATATGAAGCCATAAAAAAAGAGTGTTCGTTGAGCCATGTCGAATCGCCTTGCCTTCGGTCAAAGGTGAAGAGGGCTATAGATAAAAAAAGAGAAGGAAAAAAAAATTTACGTTTCACTCTCCTTTTACCCTATTCATTCGCCGCGGAGCCGTTTCTGTACCTTTCCCTCTGGGTCTTCCGGCTGCAAAACAAAGTCCACGCTCGTAAAATATTATGTAGGATAAGCAGGTCTTGGCTCTGGGCCACAATCGATGGCGATGCAGGAGTCTGGAAAGTTTATCCGGCCAAAGAGCTTAACGTGGCCACCGTTGTCCCAAACTTCCGCTTTATAAATAAACTTCGTCACTACCCCTATTCCTGTATGTCTGGCTTAAGAATTTAATATTGATGCTCGCATCTTGTTGCAAGTGCATATTGCCTGCTACACGCAATCGTCCATGCTGTCTTCGTTATACTTGGTACTTGAGTCTATGCGGTCTATGAGATTCGTATTTTCTGCGTTTGTTTGTCAACAAATTGTTTTATTTTATTTTATTTCGCCCTCTTCCGGGGGTAGTGAAGCTGACAATTAGGTTCATCACATGGTCGTTGGTATTAAATATTGATTACATTGATATTAGTTGAAGGTCATAATGTAAATATATATTTGTGAAGTTTTTAATTAGAAAGTTGTTTAAAAGTTTTTTAATTGGATATTAATTTATTTTGAAAATGGAGAAGATTGTTATCATGTGAAAGTGTACGATAGTAAAAACAAAATGAATATTTGATGTCGTGGTCTTCTCAAAAAATATTATATCTTTTTGTTTTATTGGTTTCTTAATTTTTTAAAACTTCTATTTCCTTATTTATTAAAGATATTCTTTAATTTGTTAATGTTACTTTTTCATTAAAAGATTCCAATTTTGTACCGTTTTAATGCACACCATTCACCCACTTGTTCGCTATGTTGGAATCAGTTACTCGATATTAATTTGGCGGCCAACCAATAGCGGAAGAATCGTGCAACAGTTTGGCAAACTTGCGATTTTACGACAGCAAGAAAAAATACGGTGCACGCGATTTGACTCGTGACATAGTTCACAATACATACCTATTAGTGATAGTAATATGCTAATCCAAAATTTTAATAATATTTCCAAAGTGATATCTACATAAATTTTTACAAAATAAGTGAATTTTTATTCTTAAATATTTCACAAGTTTCGTAAAATTTCCAGATGTCAAAATTTCGTAAAGCTTCCAAATATCACAAATTTCGTAAAATTTGCAAATGTCACAAATATATCTAATATATATTAAATTCCACAAATGTCAAATTCGAATCTTCAATAGTTGTCAAACGAACCCCCCAATTTGAACCATAATTAGCTTCAAAAGAACCTAAACTGCCCTTAAAAATGATTAAAAATTGAAAAAAATTCGATCCATTAAATTATCAAATTATCTTGGACAAGTATCGTCAAAATGGCAACTGAAGTCGACAGATGCATTAGCCGGCAATTTTCGCGAATACACGGACGTACACAGAGGGCCAGAAAATTTCATAACATTTTCGTAACAAGCCATAGAATCGGATCTGACGGAACATGGATGAGTCGAGTGGAAGCCACGCAGGAAGAATACATCAAAAGAGCCGTATAATTATTTTACATTCCCTGACGGGGCGAGGAACAATGATAAAACTGAGCAAAAGCGACCGATGAAATCGCTCTCCACTCTAGTGGCGAACGAACCATGCTCAGGCTTGTATTGTCCGTAGCTTTGCGTCGATGCCAGATTATAGCTGATGCAGAAGAACTCTGTCATGTTCAGCGGGAAGCAGCGCACACGCTGTCGTATGTCACTGTGAATCGAGCCAGCGTAAATTCAATTTTGGTCAGCTCGAAAAGACCCGGAAGTCGCGTCGTTTTTGCGACCGCGACAACTCGCCGCGTCAAGATAGAGGTTATGTATGTGCGTTTTATTACGGCGGTAACTCGCCAGTGGTTATTGTTATTGTTTTAATATTTCGCGAATGGGAATAGAAAATGCGACGAGAAATTACGTGCGCCATTTTATGGACACGCGGCATTTTATTAACTACTATTGGCCAGTAACTTTGGCACGTGTAGGTTGGTAACACTGCGAGAGTGGAGATGTGAGACCATGATCGATGAGGTGATCGATATATCGAAATGATAAGACAATGAAAATAATCATATGAAGAAATAATGATAAGAAAATGAAAATAAAAATATGGTTCTCACACTTAATTATTTTTGTGTATATATTGATTTATCTTTGTATTTATTTTATATAAAAAATAATTTATATGTATTTATGTATATATTTGCTTTTTTAATTTTAATTTGTGTTCACAGATTGGGAGGGAAAGAATAATATTTCGTTTTACCTTTAAGGACAATGTGTTTTGGTTATTAACATATTGACTGCCAAATAAATTTGATCATAATCAAAATTTCAATCAAAACATATTGCTATTATTTTGTCACCATACTTATCTTACAACATTGAAAATTTGTAAATATTAAAAATTTGGGAATTTATAATTTTTCAGTCGATTGCTTTATTATAATCATACTAAACAGTAGCGAAACTTTAGTTACCTTAGATGGCCACCGTGGCGCTACTGAGATAAGAGAACCAAAATGGCAATCAAGGTGCTAATTGTGATAGTTAACAAATTATTACAAATATGAAAGTTAATTTTTCAACTTTGTGTGACTATAATCACCTGTAGTATTCATCGAGCAGTCGACATTGGGTGACTATTCTTATCCATAGCAACAAAAAGGTTAAGTCTAAAAATAGTTTTAGCAGCCTAATGAAATATGATAAGAATTAATAATTTTTCTGAAATAATGAAATATTCAAATCCAAATATATTCAATCTTCAACTTCCTTCAAATTTATTGAATTTTACATTTCACGAGACCTGAATTTCCTAACCTGATCAAATACGTGAAGATAAATAATTTAATTACATTCGTAGTTTAATTTTTAATAACACGTTCTTCATAGCTCATGCTTGATTCTCGAGAAAATATACGACCAACGGACTGGATCGATGATTGTATTTAACAGGGCTAACCAGGTGACCGTGACATTCTCTTTACAGTTGATCAAGGGTCGCTGATCACAAAGTAGAAATAGGCGGACAATGAGAATTAGCGTTGGCACCGATCGTGTGCTTGCAGTTTAATCGAGTCGACTGGCAAGTTTCTCGGTTGGGAACTTGGCCGCGCTCATGAGAATTCGAACGTGGTACGACTGCACGAATCGTCCATGAATCGCGATCCACGGCATTTCACAATTTACCTAATGGCACGTCCCCAGAATTCTGATAGCCATTATCATCCGACGGGGTGGCCTTGCTATTCACCCCATGCGCGCGTTGAGTGCTCAATATATCTGTGCGATAATTAGCAACTGCGTTAATGTGTCGTATTATACTGTCCCCGCGAGATAATACCACAAAAGAGTTTAAACGTATATTTTTATTCGCCTGTCTTCGCGAGTTTATCCGTCGACAAAGGCTTCTTATTACACGTTCTTGTATATGTATACTATTCCGTTAAAAAATTCTGAACTTTTTGGATGTGAGTGTTCAATAAGAATTATTATAGGATGAGTGTATAATTATTGAGTATATCATTATTAATAAATATATTTGACTTACAGTCTTATATATTTATTCTAGACTTGTTATACTTATTATGTATTAGACTTGTTATTAATTATTATGACTTATTACAGATACTTGTTGCAGACTTATTATATACTTACTATAGCTTTGTTATAGATACTTACTGCAGACTTATTATATTCTTACTATAGACTTATCACAGATACTTATTGTAAAATTATCATGGACTTATTATATACTTACTATACTTTTCTTATTACTTATTTATATTGCTTATTATACACGTGTCATAGATACTTACTGCGAACTTATTATATACTTATTGTAGACTTACTATATACTTATCACAGATACTTATTGCAAACCTATCATAGATTTATTAAATACTTATTATATACTTACTATATGCTTATCACAGATACTAATTGCAAATTCATTGTAGACTTATTATATACTTATTATAAACTTATTATACACTTATTACATGCTATAGACTGGATTATAATTTTGGTACAAGAGGGTCTACTGACTCTCGGTTGTCCGCTAGTTAATTCTCAGTTCAATTTCGTATCCACGTTCCTTCTTTCTTTAATTTCACCCTTTAGAGTCATTTCCAAAATAATCAGGTCTGAAATCCAAATTTAAACCCGTGTTTTGAACCTGGAATCCTTTAATCACGAACACTGTTCTACCATATCTCTAATATTGTGACGCCAATTCGTATTCTATTTGCATTCCTTTCTTTTCTTCCTTCTCCATTATCCCTGATCAAATCTTGTTAGGATCTAGAAGATCTCGAGGATTCAAAAAATATCTCATAAATGTACTCTTGAATCTAATGATCATCTCGTGAGAATAAGCTTCCTGTTGTAAAAATTGTGCAAATAATTTTATACAATTATAGAAACATCATTTAATTTTTAATCAGTGCATAAAAGGAAGGAAAATGAATAAAATGTAAAAGTGAGTGATCGTTATTTATTCTGATCAATTTAATTTTCGATGATTGGAGAATGGAATGGAGAATAAATAAATTGTACATATGTATCAATATGTGTATATATAGGATTAAAATTATAGGAAGTTAAAGGAAACAAAATGTCGAAATTCTTTTCAGTTTACGTTCCCGATTGTTAATGTTCTTCATGGTATGAAATTGGTGTCAGTTGATCAATCAAGAAGCAGGGTAATCAAGAAATCAAGTTAATCCATTTCCAGGGAAACCTGGAAATGGTTTCAAAATTGAAACTGAAAACCCGTGAGCACGGAAAGCTCATTTTATTTCCATTTGCGCGAAGATAAATGGAACGGTCGCGAAGTTACAGTATAATTTACACTGTTACAACTCAATCCAGCCCGAGTAATTAATATGGCCGAGGAATGGCGTCAATTCGATGTCGCTTACGGCTCATATATCACTGCTTCTCAAGGGACAATAACAGTTTTCTTCGAGAGTATGCAACATTCGTAAATTCCAAATACGTGTATAGAATACCTACTATAAACTTGCTGACACATACAACATTAAATCTCTATAAAACCACTGATATTTTGTGGAAAATAAAATTCAAGATTCGATAAAAGTTTATTAATACGCGAATTTTAATTTTACGTCTATAAAAAGCCACTAATATTTTTTAATAAAATAATAATAATTAAACACAAAATTCAAGAAAACATTTTTGATATGAGAATTACTTGTTTTTATTTCGATCACTCATCTATTTTATACTTGAATTATTTATTCTATTCATTCTATGAATTATTGATTAACATATTATATTTACACACTGGGTGTCAAATTTTAATTTATCATTATAAGTATTCAAAAGGTATAGTGGATAAAATATATAATAATACTGATATATTTTAATAATACGAAGGCAGAAATGATTAAATAGTAATCTCTATGCGACACACGACGATGTCATCTCTTCCATAGTTTTCTCTTGTCCACAGGTTATAACATAATCTACGTTATATTGCTTCCACCTGCATTTAGAACCTAGAGAACATTTAGTTCTAGGATGGCATCATGAAACGAAAGCAGAAAGAAATTAGACACGAATCAATTTCAAACAAGATTTCGTAAAATTGATCAATTAATTTATTTATTAATTTGTTTCAAATTAAATTATAAATGAAGTTACACACGATAGTTGAAAATATGAAACTTAGGCACAGATCATTTATATCTCCTTGAATGTAAGCTTTTTCCAATTTATTAATCAATACGGCCCATCAATTACCATGGAAAAGTATTAACCTATTTATGTCAAAAAACCATCAGTTTATCAAGATCCTACTTCCATCTTACGATGACCTCATCGATCTCCTGGAACTCCCTGGAAGCATTTTCTTCTGCCCAACGTGCTTTCTGAGATATTTGCAATAATAGATTAAAATCGGACACCCTATATATATCGTGGGTCCGGTTCAAGTGGAAATGGTTAAATAACTCGTAAAATATGGAAGATATGAGACAGAAAAATATTTCAGACAGAAATTCTAGACGTAATAGTCAGACTTAGAAATTTATATTCTCTTGTATTTTTACTGTATTTTATTCAAATATGTGTACACTATATTTTAATTTACCATATGTATATTCCACGTTCGAATAATATTTATTTCCTAATTTCTGTAGAAGAGAAGTCATTTAAAAATTATTTTGCTTATTTTTAATATCGATTGTCTATTTCAAAATATATCCCAAAAATCAGTAATTTATAAATTTTACTTTATTTTAAAAATATGTAAATTAACTCTAATTTCACAATTCAAAATGAGTAATTTCTTAATTTAAACGAGTAATTTGGCTATAATTTATTGATTCAGAAATACATATATATATTGGGTGTCCCAAAATTTATGCAAGGAGTAATTTTGATAAAAAGCAGAGGTTTTTAATTAAAAATTGTAAATATTGCTCAACAATGAAGACACGTTGTTCTTTCACGTTACCCTCCATTTTTAATAACCCTGATCTGTCAGCTGTCATACTGTCTTATTTTATTTCGTTAACAATACTTTTTCGCACAAATTGCGCGTAATTCAAATCTTGCGCGAATTTTGAGACATTCTATATAAGCTAAATATAAACTATACTTAATTTACCTTATGGACTATCCTTTCCAAAAATTTTCACGTAGATTATAAAATATTCGAGAGCCTAAAAATTTGTTAACATCCTATCAAACACGGTGCATCGCAAACTATATTTTGCATTTATTCTTCCAAGCAAATCGCATCGGAAGTTAACCTATATTCCAGCAATATATGAACATAACCTAAAAATAAGATATCGTTAAATACGCCAAAACGTATTACCCGTTAGTTAACGGTAAATATTAACATAACTAAATGGCAGACGCGTCGTTATTTCGATTTGCTTCGTAAATTTTGACGACAACCGAATGTGTTTCATACATGGAAGGAAAAAGGTTGAGCGGAACAATCAATTTCTAGTGACATGAAGCGGAAGGGGAGAGTCGAGGACGTGCGATTTAAAGTCTCGTTATTCTAACTCAACGCACTTTGAACATACGACCTGAATAAAATACCTTTATCAGCAGAAAATGCTTTATAGATGCGACAGAAGAATGATATATCTAGCGAAACGCGTTCTGGAAAATCTGCCTTTAACTAGTTTTGCATAAAAGATGCTTTCCAAGCGTCGATCCCCGAGATCGAATAATTTATGCACGCCTATTGCTCCCCTATTTCCTTAGAAATAGAGAAAGGAATTTTTGATGACATCTCTGTGGATCACTATAAGATAAACTTAACATTCATACTTGTTATAATACTATATAACATTAATATCCATTTTGATGTAATATAACGTAAAATTAATTAATTCGTATTAAAAAATATTTAAAAATTCTAATAAACTGTAATAAATTAGGAAAAGTGTAAAGAATCGTAGTAATTTTAATAGATAGCGTTAGTGTAATTATTGCACGTGTGTTTAAATGTGAAAAATGCATTGTGAAAATTAAATAGGAAGTATTGTACATATAGGGTGCCTCGGCAATACAACTGGCAATGGGATAATTCTACGTAAGAAAATAAATCTAAAATAAAGAATAAAATTTTTTCATTTGTAGCTTCGTTATCGAGAAAATCGACTTAGAATATTCACCGGAGTACGCGTGCACTTAACTTAGACTTCAATGGAGGACCATCAGTATGCCGGCGTTTTCAGTGAATATTCAAAGTCGATTTCCTCGACAACGTAGCTTCCAATGAAAAAATTTTATTCCTTCTTTTCGATTTGTTTTTTCACATAGAATCACCCCATATCGTTTTTTACTACCGTTGTTAGAATACCCTGTATATATTTATATATATTTATTTACATTATATTATTATCATGAGTATATAGTTCACTACAGATTTTTCGATCATTGAACAGATCACAATTAAAATATATTTCACAAGGATTTAGTGTCTATATGTAGATAAAATAATACGTCGATCGGTGATTAAATGGCGTGAAGCTTTTATAAATGGTCCTAAGGTGGTTAGGCTACTGATAAGTACTCTAAGAGGAAACCAACATCTGCGTCAACTCCCGAGAATATTGAAGAAGTTATTGCCCTAATTCGGCCAAATAGCCGCTTTTACTTATCGCGAAACATTAAAACGTTCACGAACAGTCATAAAAAATAAACGACCTGGAAAGCCCAGTAGAAAACTGATCTCCCTCCACGACAATGGTTTAAACCAGTTTCAGAAAATTGGCCACTAATTTTTTTACACGGGAACTTCTGCATCAGCTCCTCGTCCCGAAAAGTATTTTTAGGCACTCGGTCACTATATTGATAATTAATGTCCTCATGTAAATAAATTTTAACATTTAAAGCAAACCTTCGTATATTTTTAATTCCACTGTAATTATATCTATAATTAGTAACTAGCTGAGAGAATATCTTTTTAGGGATATTTCCAATTGTCCAGTGACTATAGTTTCTTCAAAATATTTTCAGTTACTTCCCTATTACACAGAACACCACTGCCTATACATATGTATATACACACATAGGCATTACCAAAATTTTTCCGAAATATTTCAGGCTATATTAAAAATCAGTGATCAAATATTATTTTCAGTTACTTCACCACTATATAGAACACCACTGTCTATATATATACACACATAGGTGTTACCATTTTTCCAAACTATTTTAGGTTATATTAAGGATAAGTGATTAAATATTATTTTCAGTAACTCCACCACTACATGGAACATCATTTTCTATACACATATAGACTAAACGTAGGCATTACCAAAATTTTTTCAAAATATTTCAAGCTATATTAAAAACTAGTAATCAAATATTATTTTTAGTTACTTCATCACTATATAGGACACCACTGCCTGTATATATATACACATATAGGTATTACCAAAATTTTTCCAAAATATTTCAGGCTATATTAAAAATTAATAGACAAATATAATTTGACACTGAGGAAAGGAAAATTATTTTTCGCTTATTCCTTTTTCTCCGGTGACATATGATAACTTATCGACGGATCTTCGTACATCTCGCTTAAAAGTCACTGGAAAATTAAATACCACGAAGAATAGGAAAACCTAGCGCGATAAATTTCAAGCCACCATCTGCACCGCGCAATACGTCGTGGTTGAGTAACACGTTATCATTTTTTATCCTCGCCAATGGCCTAAATCTAACACGGAACGTACATTTGGCCCCGGACTTTTGAGGTTATATACGCCAGTGGAACGTTCCGTTCTCCGGCCGGCGTCGTTACACAATTTATCGTTCTCCTTCGCTAATCCTTCGTTGCTCCTTTTCTTGGGGAATAAACGCTTCCATCAGACGTCCGCTGCAGGAACAGTGTGGGATAGCAGAATGGGCGTCGTTCAGCCGTTGTATTAATCACTCGGCGAAAGCAACTTCCAGCTACCCAGTGGCCATACCGGGAGATAACCTCGTCGACTCGGTTTCACCAACACCAGTAACACTTTCGCAGCGTGGCTAATTCTCCATGGTACCGGCAGGGCTGCACTCGGAATTTATGAATTCCGTCGGCTACTAATTCATTGCTGCTTTTCGAACGACTCCTCGCTAACATTGGGATGCGACGTGAGAGGTATATCGATCGTGTCAGCATCTGTAATCCTGTGGGGGCCATTCTAGAATGTATTCCTGAGGATCGTTTGGTGGCTTGCTACGATGGTGTGTACGTTACCTGGATGGCTAGGAAAGACGCCTGATGACTTGATCTCTGATTTTTTCGAACGTAATTTTTGGAACTGGCCTGGATAATGATTGGAGGACTAATGTGACGATAGCATGGAATAATTGACTTACGAAACATTATACTATGTATTATTTCATGTGTACTATGTATCATTTGTAGTATGGGTTGGTCTTATATGTTATGTTGTATACTGTTGTATATGTTAACTTTAGATGGAATAATTGACGTATAAAATATTATATTATCTGTTATTTTATCTGTAATGTGTATCGTTTATAGTATAAGTTGGTCTTATAGGTTATGTTGTATACTGCTATATACAATGGCCTAAAATGGAATAATTGATGTACGAAATATTGTACTATATGTTATTTTATGTGTACTATGTATCGTTTATAGTAAGAGTTGCTCTTACAGGTTATGTTGTATATTTGCTCTATACGTTAGCCTAAGATGGGATAATTGACGTATGAAATATTATATTATCTGTTATTTTGTGCGTAATAGGTATCGTTTATACTATGAGTTGGTGTGATAGGTTATGTCAAATAGGTTATGTGTGTACATTGGTCTGATATATTAAGAAAATTCTGATAAAGAATTATTCAATTTTGGAACACTCCCTATAATTGGGTAAATTATATATTTTGTATGCTGTATGCACACTATATTATGTATGCTGTGTTTTGGCCTAAGTATAGTACTTTATTGTCAAAACACACGATTTAGCGTTTAGTTTCCTTGGTTTTCTTAAACTGCCAATTATGCCAATACTAAATGAAAAAATGAGTTTTTAGTTTAGCTGAAAATGGAAGTAAATTCCATACGAATTGCCCATGGACACTGTTGTCAGTGGAACCAGAATTTGCTTCCCGTTGCTAAGTCGGCAGAAGCGAAAATCCCTACCGAATCTGTACCGAATTCTGACAGGAGACGAAAAATGGATTTACTACACAACAATCCGGCAATCCTGATGGCAAAAAATCGTAGGTGAAACCTGCTGAATGCACCATGTTACAGCCAGGATGAAACATCTATGACCATGATGTACACTCTTGTACAATTGCAGGGATATTTGTTTCTGCATCAAAAACAATTAAAACTAAGCCAGTCTATCAGACCTAAGTATATAGTCAATCAATAAAATAATTAACGAATTAATCAAAATATAAATAATTTATAATGGAGTAAAACAAAATGATTGAGCTTTATGTTAGACTTCGTATTCTTATATTGACAATTGCACATGTTAATTCATTTTAAATTAGGGTCTTTTCTAGTAAGACTATTTTAAGGACAGTTAGTATGGCTAGGCCTACTTAGGGTTATTCTATGTTTATACTAAAGACTAGAATAAATAACGAAGCTTGGAAAATGAAAAATGCATATATATATGTATTAAATACGTAATAATACATAACGCATATACAATATATATTAGGTAATTTTTTTAATAAATTATAATAGTAATAATAATTGATTAATAATTATATAATGATTGATGAAGATGGAAAATGCATATATATGTATTAAATACATAATAAGACAACGCATATACAATATATAGTAAGTAATTTCTTTTAATAAATTAGATTAGTAATAATAATATATAGTATGAGAAATCAACGATTTCTCAGAAAATTCTTTGAAAAAGACATTGATGATGCACCAAGTGACACACCAACTGTCACTTTTTACTACTCTTTGATAATAGAAATTTCTTTCCAAGACACACCTGGCACGCCATCGGCTTCTGAAGGGGTTGATGCAGTAACAGTGAGGGATCTTATAACACTCTCTCAGATTTGACCCGGTTAGCTTTCTTTTTATTTCATTTCAACTACTCGGTAGCAGACAATTTCGAAATATTAAAGAAGTCTGACGATCCATTGATAACTCTATTCCCTGTGAAAATCGAAATTTTTTCCATTGCTTGGCATGTTGTAAAAGATAATACATAGTACCGAAAAGTAATTAAATTAAAAAATATAGTACAATTTACTAAGTATTAAAAAGATACTGGAAAGGAATTTGATTAAAAACATTGTACAATTTACCATGCATTAAAAAGGTACTGGAAAATAATTTAATTAGAAAATATAGTACAATTTACTAAATTTTAAAAAGATACTAGAAAATAATTTTATTAAAAAATATTTTATAATTTACTGAATATTAAAAAAGTAAATTTATTAAATAACTTGTTAATGGTCCTCAATATAAATGAAATATGATCAGGAGGACATGATGCAATAAATACGTGAGAGAATAATTAATAAACATTTTCCTCGCGTAAAGTATATATGTATATTTATATATATAAATACTTATTAAATATTTATTTATACGTCTAAATAGCATACGAATAGAAAATGTAATGTCTGCCTTACAAGTGGAAGAGGAAGAGGTACAATTTACAAACGTCAGAGGTGATTTATCTGTTTCATTCATGCATACCACAAAGAGAGAATTATAGTATGACGTGAAAATATACATATTAATATTTAAATGAAAAATACTTTTTCAATAGTATATCCTTAAACTATCAAATATACAATTTAAATTTACCTACTGAATTGTGCAACCTATAGATTGCGCAATTATATTCAAATGAGTTTCATTCATTCAACTTCATTCACATTTCTAACCTCTATCCTCCACATATATAATATAATTTATAATCTTACAAAATTATATAACTCATGAAATATCCAATTTCCAAAATATACAATCCCATAAAATTTCATTCAATCAAACCTTCCTTATAAACCATAAAATTGCAATCCACGAATTTTTATAATTGCAAGTGAAGACGATTACATTTCCAAAATTAAAAAAATCATTTATCTTTACTAAAATAATAAACCACTGACGATATTCCTTTAATTAGATCACCTTACCTTCGTCCAACACCTTTTTCACAATTTCTGTCTTCAGTTCAATTTTACTCTTAATTAAAATATTATATTTATATTTTATTAAAAAAAAAATTATTATATTTTATTATATTTATATTTTAATATTAAAATATCCCCTATGTCAAACGATCATCAGCCCCAAAAATCATAATATAAACCAATTTTTTAATATCAAAAATAATTTATTCGTCACATAACCTCCTCGCGTCAACTGGGACACAACTGTGTTACCCTAACCTCAAACCCCAAATTCCAAACTCGGCATTGTGCATAAATGCAATAAAAATGCACTAACATAAAATCTCCGAAAGAATCATATCGCGTATCTTACGGAACTGAATCGCTTTTGAATAATCAACTCCTATTCGGTTTTATGTTTGGCTAAGAATCCGGAGCATCCTGACGGCGCAAAGGGAAAGCGTATAGGGGCTCGGTAATAAATCGGCGGTTCCCAAGTACCCCCGGGGAATGAGCTGACGAAAATATAGCGGCGGCCCGCAAACTAGGAATTGTTAGTTACTGTGGCCCGCCGTAAAATATATGAGTCGGACGTCCATGAAGCGGATACCCGCAAGCCCTATCCTCGAGTGGTGCGGCGGTAGGCTGGATCGAAAATTCCCCATTCTAAATTTGCTTCTGTCTGAGGCAGGTCTGTTTCATTGGGGTTATATGCCGCTTGATCGACGTGTTCCAAACGATCGAATAAATTCAACGCCGTTGCTGCGTATTGCTACCATTCTACCTCTGCATCTGGCCGCGTCTGCTACCTATCTGATACTCTTCAGCGAGGATCTATCGTTCGGATTGCCCTAGAGCATCGATTGGATAATTACCTGCCTCGTTTATCCCCGTGCCATTTTATTTGGATCATTTTCTCTTTGGACACGACGAGATCCACGTTTCTGACTAATTCAACCCCCACTTGAGTCACCAAAGGAGTAAAAATCGCCTATTGGTGATCCAAGTACCGTCCCAGAGACCGTGTTTACAGTATAACTCCTATTTTAATTTTTAATCATTCTAAAAACTATTATTTTGTATCACGACTGCAACTCCGAAGGTTAGACATGCCTCGCTGCCCTCTCAGTGGATTGAGTTACATATATAAATGTAAACGTTCAGAAAATTTACAATTATCATTCCTAGATGCTATAGCAGACCAGAATACTTGACAATGGAAGGTAATCAAGGAATCCAAAGAATTATAGCGAGGGTAAGATGCGGTAATATAGCGGAATAGAATAGATACTGGTTGAGGGACGAAGAGAGGAGATACTGATTATGTGAAAGGCAATACGAAAGGTTAAAACATTTAGTAAACGATTGCAAAAAGGTTGATAGATGTGCTTACAACTTAGAATAAATAGTGGAGGATAGAGAAAACGGGGTGATAGTAAAATGGCTGAAAAGTGTAGAGAGAAGAAAAGCAGCAATGGATAAAGAATGCACAAACGTTTAGACATTACAATAGAGACAAACGGCATGGGAGGGTGTGAGAGAACACGGATAATTGTAAACCAAGTTCATTTCTTGGCCTGTGGGACCGAAATTAATAAATAAATAATAAAAATAGATAATAATGCAACTATCATACCTGATAGATTGAACCTACCAAGGTGACGGACAGATACCTACTTATAAATCACGTCATTGACTACCGAAAAGCAACTTCCTTGTGAGTAATTACTCCTGATGAATAATTATACCACTGAAACTGTATTTCAGGGATTAATACAACATTAATTCCTGAGTAATCGAGAAAATCGAATAACCATAAACAATTATATTCTGATTCGAACGAAAGTGAGCATATACTTTGTCAAAAGTAGTTGTTCTCAGAAATTGTAGAAATAAAATATCCGAAGCGAATCATTTTAACCCCTTTGGTAGTTAAAGTGTTAACCCTTTCACTACGAAAGACGTATATATACGTCCTCACAAATATAATACTGTATACGAATGACGTATATATACGTCTTCACAAATTTATCAATATATACGAAAGACGTATATATACGCTTTCACAAGTCCATCATTATATTCGAAAGGCGTATATATACGCTTTCACAAGTCTATCAATATATACATATAAAGACGTAAATATCATTTTTGCTATTTTACCAACTGATTCCATGTCCGAAATATGACATAGCAATTGAATATCGGCAATTGTTTCAATATTGTTCTGTCAATTGTCAAATATCGCGCCATCTGTATTGATGATACACTTCGAGAATGTACCGCTGTCAAAGGGTTAAATGATAATATCTGAATGATATTCCTTGCAATCACAAGGAATCAAAGTTCGCCTTAAAATACTAAAAACATCTCGGTAATTACGTGAACCTATCCACAATTTCCTGAAAACCCATCGTCATTCGCTGACAGGGGTCTCAAGTGCTCGAAGCGCCCTCTGCATCTCTGCTCAAACAAGAAACACTCCATTCCTTTTCGTTTTTCTCTCTCTGAATACCAAGGCTTTGCTCTCGAAATGCCATTTACCGTGGCGCGTTACGGCCAGAAATTCATTCCTACGTGAACGCCCCACCAAAGCCGTTAAACTCGCTTGATCGTTAACCCTATACAATATTCATGCAGAAGATCTCCCCTAAAGTTATTTCGCCGCCTATTTCGCTGTCGAGCTGTCTCGTTCGCGATAATCTACTAAATATCCCTGTCAGCGGCGCATATTATTATCGGCAAAACACAACGAACAGGCCGTCGACGTGGCCTGGCTGGCTGTTGTTCTACGTGGCCGCAACATGGCCAGCAGCGTGGCACCGCCTAACAATGGCCGGGATACGTAACGGTCGCCTCTGGCCCGGCCACCTAAAACACAATCAAAAAGTTCTCGCGGCGCGGCGCCACCGTCGCGTTTCCGTCTAATATCCGCACGGCCAATGAACCAGAGATGGTTCCGCGGCCTGACAATTTCCAATCAGCGCGCGGAAATGGCACGGCCCTGTAATATTTTGCGGAGACGTCGTCTAACACCGACTGAACGCTCGTCCGACGTTATCGCCAGTCTCAGACGGATATGAGATCCCCCGCAAAGTGTCAGCCAGACGGTAAATTATTCCGCTGCTACGCGTGCCAGGCCAACCAGCTACTTTGCCAACTTATAGATACCGTTCGGGTTGGTTAAGGGAAAACGCTTCTCACGCCGTTCTCAGGGCTTTGGTCTTTCTTCGTCTCGCGTTTTGGGTTCCTTGGTTATCTCTTTAAGTGAATTAGTTGGGTGACATGGGCTACCTGTTACCTCGTGGCGTTTCTTTGAGGTTTGGGATGGGCGAAGCAGTCCTGGGGACCTGGTGCTGCCATCTGGATGAGTGGAGTATAGTCAATGAACGGTGGAAATGTAGAATGATCTTATTGCTGGTGACTACATAAGAATAAGAATATCACGAGATCAGGAAGCTTATGTGTACACATTTGATAAGTCATACACAGATCCTAACCTAAAATTAATCCAAACCAACATATTTAACTGATGCTTCATTTTCTATATTTAAAATAAATTTCTGCTTTCTGTTCCTCGTTTTGTTTTCTGGTTTGTTGTATAATACATTGGATAAAATTGGTGATTTTCCAGGGTCTTCAGAGTAACACTGTCTCCGATTCTTTAACAAAATAATCATGCTGTATTTTAGGATGAGTTGCCTGGTGGAGGATTTTTGCATTCGATACGTGTTTTCATATATTATATATACTTTGTTACTAGTAATATGTGTCTAGTAATATTCTTTTTACTTGTTTCTTTTTCTTGGCTTTAATCGTTTTTTTTAAATAAACAGATTAAGTAAATTTCTGAAGATTTGTTGAAGAATAATCTACAGGGACCTATAAAAAGTTAACTACAATTGTTATTCAGATGGACAGGTGATTTAACTATCCATCTGAATACTACCATTTTTATTACTATCATCTGTATGTAGTACATTTAATCAGTTACAGGGTGTTCTAGGTTCAACGGTGAACCTAAGTTTATGTACACAGGTTAGTAATTACGTCTTTTTTATTGTTCCTAATTTTCTGGCATCGCTTTCTTACAATCTCTGCAGGCCTGTTCCCAATGCCTCTGAACTTACTCGCGCTATCTCTTTCGTAGTGCACATTAATCAACAATGGTAACGAAGACATAACACAACTGTGAACGTACACAGATGTATGGTTCACCGAGAACGTCTGCTATTCTAGCCATTATTCAATCGCGGAAACCAGATAGCACCGTGATCGAGCACGTACAACGTTTTTCCCTGTCCCAATGCCTATCTGGACTCGCTAGAACGTATTCAAGATCCATCCAAGGTGTTCTGAAATCAATATCCTGAATATTGGCGTTGATGGATTTATAGTTTCGAAAGGCATGGATTTTACGAGAAGAATTATAGAACAGCAAACGCTGGCATGAGAAATGTTTTAGAGAATGGAAAAAGCTGGAAGATTTCATCTGACAAAGCATTTTGATCCCTGACTCTGGAATATTTTTCTCCAATTTAATTCCTCGTTCCTTTACGTTCGCGTATTGAAATTATCAGGCGTCTTTTCGCGACTTTTTCCTTCAAATAAATATTGTAATAATTTTTATTTAAGGCGTGGCAATGTGACGAGGTGTTTGACGATTTTCTATCGTGGCAAAGAACAGGGATCATTCAGTGTCATATCGAATTAGAGATACGAGCAATGGGAGGATAAAGTTAATCCTTTGCACTCGGCGATTCTTTCGTTACAGAAAAATAGTAATCCGAAAACTTTCTACCATAAAGTCGAGGATATTTTTAAAACGGTAAATATTTAACGGTAATTAATTATTTAACGGTAAATATGAAACCGTATGCAAATTAAGCCGTGGAATTATTTTACCTCGACATTCCACGCATCGTTGAGTAATTTCAGATTTGATATATTAATTAACGTCAATTTTCAGAATGTGATTAAATGGCGACTGAGAGACGCCTTTCAAGTGCAAAAGGTTAAGGGTGAAAGGTCATCTTAATATTTTATAGGTATAACGTGTATACGTTTTCGTGTATTTTTTATAGTAATCGCAACATTAGAAGAAATTTCTCTAAATCACTTGTAATTTCAAATAGCTTCTCTATTCGATACATAAATAGAAAATGATTTTTTAAGATAAAGGTGTTGAAAAATAAAACTGCCATCTAATTTTTCAGATGGGAATGAATCTTCTAACGTTTTAACCTTTGTGCAATTCAGTTTAGCTAAGAATGCAAGGGAAATAAAAATATTTTGACGTACTTACATACACGTATCATGGAAATTTATCCTATGAAAGTGCGAGTGCAGTTATAAATATGTATAAAATATCGAAATTATTATTAATAACAAATTAGTCACAACTGAAATTTATAATAAAAGTGAAAAAATTAATAAATTACTGGTTATTATTTAAATTTTTAAACTACTTATGATAAAACTTACATATAATTTACAAAAAATTTATAAATTATTAAACATATTGTTAAAAACAAATTAAAATTGTTAACAACAAATTATTTATAACGTAAGTTTATAATAAAAATGAAAAAATTAAGAAATTAATCTGAATTTATAATCTGTATGTATCAGAATGTACATTTAATTTGCAAAAAACTTATAAATTATTATTCCTATTGTTAATAACAAATTCATATTGTTAATAACAAATTGTTCACAACTTAAATTTATGGTAAAAGTGAAAAAATTAATAAATCAGTGGTTATTAAAGCGAAAAAATAATAAATAATGTGTACTCGTGTACTCGATGACTCCATGTCTCGGAAGTCATCCAAACGACTCGTTCCGACACTCACTCTCGCCACTGCCACCCTTGTCACGCATTGGTTCTAGGGTGGTCGGCGGGCTGGCACTCATTTGGGTCAATCCGAGGGTCTGTCGGCCTTAGTCGTCCTGGGCACCAGCGCGTGCACGACCGGGGTATGGGTCCTGTAGCCGGACATTGCATATGGGCCTACGGTCAGACCCCATGGGATGATTAATTTCTCCCCCATGTGGCAGGGGCCTGCGTGACCGGCTACAGGGCCTCGCTAGGGACCCTCGGCTTGATTTTGGATGTTTCGTTGGTTCGTCGATCGCTCTCGTTCTCGAGTAAGTCATGGCAGGGTCTGTGGTGGCTGGGTGGACTAGGTTCGATTGGAAGGGTGCCGAGGCATGAAGTTGTCTTATATACGAGAATACGTCTCGTAGGCTAGTCGGTCTTTCGAATAATCGCGAACTCCTTCGGACGCGATCGCGATTTTTAAGTTGGTCGCGTGTTTTATACTTTATTCCCTATTTTTATCAGACATAATATGTCTTAGTGTTGCGACAATAGAGTAGTAGTATATCAAATCGAAATCCCCTTCGTAAGACACGAAATTTAATAAAGTGTCAGTAGATTTTCACTTTAACTTCTTTCGCTTCAAGTTAGATTAGGTTACCTTTGATACAGATAGTACCAGTAGGTTGCGCCACGTGATGAGACCTGGTAAGTGGTATCGTTTTCCAATGAATTATTTTCGAGAACGATACCAAGCTAAGAGCTACGCACAAAGTGTAAAATATATCCTATCCTTTGTAAATTTTCGATATTTCAGTTAAACATTTGACGATCTTTGAGGATGCGAGATGTAAGTGGACAGCTTTCTTGGCAATGACGTTATTCAAATACAGCTATAGATTATAAAAATGTATAAATAATCCAATTTCTTATTAATAATAAATTGTTCACAACGTAAATTTATAATACAAGTGGAAAAATTACTAAATTATAGGCTATTACTAGTATATACAACGTATTTGCGTGAAAATGCATCTATAATTAGCAAAAAGTAAATAAATTAACTACATTTATTGTTAATAACAAATATTTTGCAACGTATATTAACGGTAAAAGTCAAAAAAGTTAATAAATTATTGGCTACTACTTAAACAAACAACGTATTTGTGATAAAATGTATTCGTAAATTATAAAAAGCTAATAAATTAATAAATTTATTGTCAATAGCAAATTAAAGTTGTTGATAACAAATAGTTTCTAACGTATATCAATGATACAACTCAAAAAAGTTAATAAATTATCGCCTACTAATTAAACAAACGACGTATTTGTGTTAGAATATATTCGGAACTTACAAGAAGTTAATAAATTAATAAATTTATTGTTAATAACAAATTAAAATTGTCGATAACAAATAGTTTGCAACGTATATTACCGATAAAAGTCAAGAAAGTTAATAAATTATTAGTTATTACCGCGGAAAAGTAACTTTTAAGGGAATCGGTAAAGTTCGGAAATTTTCGCCGATCTTCGCTCGGCCGCCGCTATATAAGGGCCCCGCCGTGCAGGCTCGAGCCAGTTGTCGCTTCGACTTCGGAGGGTCCGCGTTAATATTTTTCTTTCAGGTACTAATTATTTTTTGTTTCAGGTTTTAATTATCTTTCTTCTTTCAGATTCTATTTCTTTTATTCCAGATTTCATTGTTTGTGCATTCGAATATTTTGTACAATATTCGAATGCTTCGTCGTTGGTTTATTTGTATAT
>NW_016911141.1:757545-757774 GCF_001483705.2 Eufriesea mexicana
TTTATGAAGGACTTTTTTTATTATAGGAGACTTACAAACATGAGTAATATTTATATGCAAAAGCCAGCCACTAAAGGTAAAGTAATAAGTATCATTTAATAATCCTTCCATGGATTGCATATCTGTTTTTCAAAATTTAACCTATATACAATATTTACTTTCAAAATTCTATATTAATATATTAAATAATTTCTAACTTGAATTACAATAGTAAATAATAAATTTTAAT